>NW_027097403.1:0-120000 GCF_019320115.1 Miscanthus floridulus
ATACGTACATACATACAGTGAATAAAAGAAGAAATATTCAATCATTGGAGTGTGTCGTCATCGTGCTCGTGCTCGTGTGCACGCCACCGAAGCCAAGTCTCGATCGATCGTTGACCGTACTTCTACACATGCCAGTGGAAAGCTCGTGCTGCTTTGTCTCCAGGACCGGGCTGATCCAGTCATGCAAACACACCTTGAGTAACGACGACCATGAATAAGTGCAACAACGTGTTTATGACACTAAATAAACGAACCACATAAACACATTTCATGATAAATCTAATGCTTATTATATTTTTTCTATATATAAATTTAGTTAAACTGAAGATTGTTTGACTCAATTAAACTACGTGATAAGATGTGATATCTTACTTTATATATGCCCCCCTCCCTCCGACCAAAAGTAATATAATTGAGGAACTTACCCGATCCGGCCGGATCCAATGTAGGCCCGTTCGGTAAAACTCTATCTCCTCCATAGCAAGGAGTCATTTTTATCTCTCCACTCAAAGTGAACTAAAAACTAATGAAGTCGTCTTTTTTTTTGGCTTCGTATGCTCTGGCTTTATATGCCAGAAACCCTCATTGTCCCCTAGCTATCTCATAACGGCTCGTCAAGGTCTATGACCTTTTTACCTACAATGCATATAATACATACCTTTCTATTATCAGCCTCCAAAGACATCAAGGTCTATGACCTTTCACCTAATGCACTAAACCAGCAGCATATGTAATATACACCTACACATATGTACCATACGCATCCTCTACATGTATATCTCCACCATTATAACCTTATCATGGATGGTAGGAACTCTCACGACTCGCAGGGCACGGGGCGAAGACCCGCCTCCTGGCGGGCTCCCCAAAGCCGGCACCGACCGCTCCCTTGCCCGGCTCCCCCTCCCCCATCCCCTCCTCCTTCCCCAACGCGATCCTCCTTCACTTAGCCATGCGCGGGACACTTTGCATCCCCGTCAATGGCGCCACCGGCGGCGGCTGCTGCGCCATCTCCCCCACCGATGGGTGCAGCAGCGGCGGCGGCTTCGGCCTCCAGCACCCTGTGCCCGCCCCTGCAACCTCCGGCGACTGGGACCTCCAATGAGCCCGGATCTAGGGTTGCGCCACCGCCGCCGGAGCCGGTCACCGTCCAGCCACCGGAGACCATCGTCCCAGTCACGGATGCGTCTAAGATGATGACTTCGACGTCCAGCTCGCCGTAGGTGCATGCCCGTCGCCTGCACGGCTCCGCCATTTCCCTGACCACATCGACGACAATGTTGGGCTACGCTGCCACGCCCACCACCAGTGTCGGGCTCACCCACGCGGGGCCCATGGCGTCCAGCGCTCTAGCGCCTCCACACCCTCGGACGCCCGCGCCACCGCCGCCGCCGCCGTGACCACCACTGTCTGCAGCAGCAGTCCCGTGGCCGTCTGTTAGTATATTTTAACGCACACAGATAAATCTACAAACGCACGGATACCGCTGTAGCTTTCGCCCGGAGGTATTTCAAGTATCGTATCCGTAGGAAAACGTGTGAGACTAACTACGGTCTAACTTAACTAGAGGTAGCAATAAGGTTATGATAAATAGGAGCGTAGAGAGGATAACTAAGGTTCTCTAGTTTTAACTTAGGTAAGCTTATATCTTCTACTATTCAACTGTAGACATTACTTAAGGAAAAACACTAGCAGAGGATGCTTTCCGTAATAACCGTGTCCTACTTGCCCTACAAATGGGAGGTGGACTATAGAGGATTCAACGAGGCTATAAGAGTCACCCTCGCGAGCTACCACCTTCCGAAATACAGGGGGCCTCCATGACTAACCCAAGTCTAAGCACCACGCTTACAATTACAATTAATACTTTAACCTAGAGCGTCTATAGGTTAAAGCACTCAAAAGAGAGTCGTGATCCTGATGAACAATATAAATAATTACTTACTTAAATCATGTGGCAGAACCGTCTAATTTAATGCCCTCCCAAGAGTACTTGTCTTCCATTAGACACTAAGTACCCAAGAGAGTGCACTAAATCATGCCGTTCCATCGAGCACACCCCAAGGGAGAACTCAAAAATCCATATTTTTCCATCAGGATCATAAATGAGAGAATAAAGCTTACAATATTTTTAACCATTTCTTACATCACTTTATTACAACATTAGAGTACTTAAACATGTTGAATGCAATAGCGAAATTAAGACAGTTTTAAATGTATAAGAGTATATATTTTAGGTTCACATTTTTATCTTGCAGCGGAGAACAACATATGATCAAAGTTACATCGAAAATGGAGATTAATGGTGAATCCTTAACATAATGAACATTAATAAACCAGTTATGATGGCAGGTCATAAAACTTTTCTTCTAAAAACTTTTAGTGAGGGTTATAAATAAACACTACGATCGTAGCATGAAAGGAATCCTCTCTGAGTCCACCAAGAGATTTCCACACACAAGAGTCAGCTCTAGCATCCACCTATCACCTACAACAGGGTGAATAAAACCCTAAGTACTCGATTGTACTCAGCAAGACTTATCCGATAGAAAAAAATAAAAGACTCAAAGGATATGAAAGGTTATCTGGCTTGTGGGTTATTGCATCTGCAGGAAGCATTACTAAACGTGCATCCTTATATTCAATTTTATTGGCAGTCATCATTAGTTCATTAACTAATCATTCTATGTAAGCACATATACTACTTTTAAGCAGATGGTATGTAATCAGAACTATTTTACCATCTTTCATATTCCAGTTCTTACTACGGTGTTATACCATAGCCAAGTCGTACTGTCTCACAAAAACAACGATTCATGAATCAATGTATCCTAGCTGGATACCCCGAAACACACACCCCGCCTGTATCCTAGGCACAAACAAGATCAACCCGTTCCACTCATGTCAAGAGGTCTATGTCCCAGTCCAAACTTAGACTCCAAGCCTCCAACATCTAAGGACCCGGTCTCAGTATGGTGCTTAGACCTTGACCCAATACCCACCCCTAAAAGTTGGTCTGGAAAGAACCGAAACCCATAACAAGAGAGCAATAAGTCTTCCTGCTCCCATAAGCAAATATATGCTCAGGGTAATAAATCTATGACCTGACTACCATCCACAGCAACGGAGGTCCTCAATCAACACAGGCGAAACAAGTGCAATCCGAGCCTCGCTCGAATGCCTATCATCCAAGTCTAGATCCAAAGTAACATTCCGCCCGATCTCTAATTATCATTCATATATATTCCATGTGACAGTAATATAAAAACAACAGTAATACATTTCCTATCTTTCGCGAGTGACAGTTAATCACTCGGCTTCTACCGAATTCTATAGCATAGCCATCTATACGATCCCGACATCCTAGTAGGACTCACAGGATAAGGATAAGGATAAGGATAAGGATAAGGGTAAGGCTATTCTGCAGTTGGCCATAGAATAACTTATTCTATAGCCACCTTGATTTACAATAATATTTATACCAATTTACGATAACATGAATATGTATTTAGGATACTCGTGTTACTATAACTCACGGTGATATTTACGATAATGTTATAGTAAATCACTTAGTAAGGAGTTACTGTAATCTCGTAAATTAGCATGGTAATTATCGTAACTCAAAGTGGCCACAGAATAAGTTATTCTATGGTCAGCCGCAGAATAGTAGGTCTATATATATATATATATATATATTTATATTTATATTTATATACACAAGTGGGTTTCATTCAACTTATCAAAACTTAATGCACAAGCATAAAATAAAATACAGAATATTAGACGTTATGGATCGAGGCTTGTCTGGGCAAGATATAACCAAGGATTTGCATTCCACTATAGCGACACGATCACCAAGGCACCATCCTTCTGCTACTCCGATCGACTCCAGATCCATCGTTTTCCTATTATGATATTCGCATATGCAGCGCAGAAAACGTAATTAACCAACGGCAACCACAATTCTAAAAACACTATTACGCTTCGCAAGCTAACAAGCTAGCTCTAATGACTAACGCACTAGGCTACATATCCACGTTGTCAAGTAAGGCTTCATTTCCAAAAAATATTTTAGTTTTACAACTCCAAAGTATTTTATTGATTACATATATATATATATATACATATATATATATACATATATATATATATATATATATATTTGAACTAGGGCTTATTTAGCTACCTTAGCAAACTAATTATTATGGAGCTACAAAAATTACAGTGAGCACCTAATAAATGGTAGGAATTCATTGTGAAAGTTTCAGAGAGAACACTATTACCAATTTATCACGAAAATTCCTATAAGTTTATATGTTAATAATATTCAGCATCCCAATTTAATTAGATAGCCCCTGAAAATACTATGAAACTATACGAACAAGAGATACCAGCAGATAGATCATGATTTTAGAAACCTAACAAATTAGTTTCAAAATTTTTGGACACGTACATAAATTGATATTGAAATTACAAGTTTGCTTAAAACATTTAGAAAAATGCTTTGGAAAACAAAAAGGGCCGGCAGCAAGCATTCGGCCCAGCGGCCCATTGCGACCCGTGCGAAGCATGGCCGCGCGCCAGCAGGCCAGCCCAACTGGCCCGCTGCGCAAGCGCTCCGACGCATTTGCAAAAGAGTCCTCAGTCTAATGAGTTACTACGCGACACTATGCGCACTATTGTAGAAGAGACACGCTTCGCACCTAACACCCTGTAAAAACTCATTTCTGCAACGGCATGCCCCTAGGCGCGTGTGCGCGATGGCGTGGCTCACTGACGGCATACGACGGTTACGTCGGGCAACCTAGTGGCGCTCCGGTGAGACCAAGGGGGTCAACTAATCTCTATGGCCAAACGTGCAAGGATAGCGGCGGTTGGGAGCTTACCGAGGCCTAGCCTTGACGACGGGCAGAACCGTGCGGCAGCGCGACTGTTTTGGCGGCCTAAGATACTATTGGGGTGGTAGAGATAGCGGGTAAGCACCAGTAGTTCATCGGAATTCATGCTACGGTGACGGTTGAGGCGGAAGAGTGTCAAGGTGGCCTGGCCACGTGCGAGCCGCCGGGGCGGTGGTGCTGTGGGATGGACACCCATGCATCACCATGCCTCCCGTAATCGCCCTGGCCAAATGGCGCGAGCACTAGATAGAGGAGGTCAAAGCGAGCTCGTGGATACAAACAATGGAACCCATTCGGACCTTACCCCAATTTTACTGGCACAACGGTGCACCTGGCCGGTGGCAAAAAAAACATCAAATTGGCGGTCAGTAGTGCTCGGTTGCGCCAAGGTGAGGGTTGTGCTGCTAGCTGGCTCTCCTGTCTAACTGCTGGAACGCTAAATTGAGGTATGGTCCTAGAACCACATGTATTTGTCGTGCGAAGTGGGGCGATTCTGTCGGCGACAAGGGCAGGTGGGGCGGCAGCTCTTCAAGGCTGTACCTACTTCGGTCGAGGCTATGTTAATGAAGCGAGGCATCCGCATGGGGAAGACTCAGGGAGAGAGTGTCGTGGAGCATCGTGATGGGACTGCTCGACCATGGCAGGACACGGGCGGCGGCAGTGAAGCAGCGATCACGCACGGGGTCGTCTCATAGGGCTGGTGCAACAAAACGACGTGATGGAGGGCAGTAACACCGCGACAAGGGCATTAGTGGGACGTGACTACGGAGGAAGGCAGTGGCTCGGCGAGTATGTGGTTTGAGCGGTGGAAAGAGTGCCATGTCGGCTAGACGAAGGCCGCCAGAATATCGATCTGGCCCGCGGACGTCCAGGACGGCAGCACACACGCGACGGCCTCGCGTAGCAGCCCGGCTCCGCGGAAGGCGACCGCGGCTAACCCCCAGCTTGATGCGTGGTCGGCAACCAGCAAGGCCGGCCACGAGCACGATCGTGCCCAGGAGCGGTCAGGAATTGGCAACATGTGCGTGTGGTGACTGCGGACTTAGGCCGATCGACCGCCACCGGTGTCCCATACGCATTTTAAAGCGACTCAAGAGTTGTTGATCCTCACGTCTGGAACTCAACCAATTTCACTACTCTAAAGTCCACACTACCGATTATCTAACGAAGAAATCGTCAAGATCAAAGAGCAGTTAGGGCGGGAGATAAACGAATGCCAACCTGAGCTTGTCCCCAAAGTGCCAGTTCATGAACAGAACGTCAACGACATAGTTCACAACATGTTTTAATAAAGTTTGGGCAATTTTTACAAGAGCAACATGACACCCAACACAACAACCACCTATGCCATGCTCAAGTACTCACTTTGATGCAATCAACAATACCAAAATATGCAGCTAGTGTTTAAACATTTTTGTTAGAAATTAAATGTCAAGATAGCATTGTCTTACTACTTTTCCCATACTTAGAAAAGTTAAGGTTCAGTTCGAACCAACAGCCACTAACACTTTTGTTACAATTTTTAAAAGGCCTAAACCCTATTAACTCCAACCCACAAGTATTTCATGCAATGGTCCATACTTCATACTAACCCATAGCAACAAAATATTTAAGCATTAATTAATTATTTTGCCCATAATAAATCGCCAAAAATAGTACTTTAAACGTAAGTTCAAGTGTTTGTCGTCTTAACAAAAAGAGCTTATCTTAACTTCAAATTTGATTTTTGAGCTCCCAAGAGCACTAGTTAACAATATTTATTTTGTTTTTTCTCAACCACAAAAGTGAGCCACATAGAATTTGTTTATCATTTCATGTAAGTTTTAAACGCTTAAACCCAGCGAACTTGTTTTGCTAATCTCTTTTAGGTCTTAATCTTAGTGCTAAGTAAGCTCGTAACATCAAGGGTGTTACAAATCAGAAGTTGATTACCAGAGAAATCTCGAAGGCAAGCTCAAGTAGAACTTGGATCTGCCAAAGTACAAGAGACTGGAAGTTTGCTTTTGGGATCGGTCTCGTGCTAAGCGGTAGTCCCAGGTATTCGATGGGAAAGGTTGAACCTGACAACCAAGGATGGTGATGATGTCATCAATGGTTTCCTCTCCACCGTAGATGGGGGTGATGGAGCATTTGGCGAGGTTTGTGTGCAGGCCTGATGCTGCTCCAAAGATGATGAGTATCTCTTTGACAGTCGTGGCTTCCTGTGTTGTCGGCCGGATGAACAAGATCACATCGTGTCGGCATAGAAGCTGCATTGGAAATTAATCTCCGACGGTCGCATCCTCCCGAGCACGCCGTCAGCTGATGCTTTGAGGAACAATCGGTGCAGGATATCCATTGCTATGACGAATAACATAGCCAGGGTGATTCTCTGCCTTGCAATGCTTTTATGATTAATGTCATTTTCTAAATGACTTGTCTTCAAAATTTACAGGTTATGTACTGTATTTCCCCATTGAAACATGTATTATTGATAATTTTGTTATTAAAGGGTAACATCTTGATTCTTATTGGTTGTTCTACAGCCTTTTCTCTTAGGCCCCGTTCGCTTCGCTGAAAAAACAAGTCGAAATACTGTTCCGGCTGATTTGTTGTAAGAGAAAAACGCGGTTCTAGCTAAAAAAAACTGAAAAGTACGGATTATAAGACAAGCGAATCGGTTAAAAAATTTATAGTATAATTCCGCCCATTTCTGGTGCTGGATTCGCCACTGCTCCGCGGAGACCTCCCGCGGCCGACGCATCACCGAAAACCCTCGTTGCAGTGAAGTGGAACTAGAAGGCAGACGGGCAGACGGCAATGGGGTTTACATGGAATGGATGGAGCCTGCCAGCAAGTTGGGCCTTGAGGAACAGGCCCACTCTTTTTGCACTATAATGGGCCGTATTTTCCTCGGTTTCCAAAGATTCCAACGATTTACGTGTTCGCTCACCCTCTCTCCATAGCTATGGGCAATGCTAGAGATAAACGGTTACGTATACGATTAATAATCTCAAAAAAAAATCTGTTACGTACGATTAATATGAGTTGTTCCCCCACATTCTAAATTATATACAATTGCACTAGTAGTTCACATTTGTCAACGTCAAATAAACTTCTCTAATTTTAACCACATTTTTGGAAAAATATATTGACATGTAAAAATTCAAATAAATGAACCATGAGCACACATACTTAGAACCTAAGATAAGCTTGAATAATTGCTTATACTCTTTAGTAACCAAGAGTGCAATTAGAACCCAGAATCTTCTTTTCTTATAAAGATACAGCGGGGAGCTTTGAAAAAAATAACATTTGAAAAAATAACATGACTAGCATTAGAGTTTTAATTCAACATTACATGAAAAATGTATGAATTAATAAGATCAAAATTTGAAAGCTAAAATCTAGATGCATGAGTCAAGCCACACGGCTGCAATAAGAGTTGACATAACTTTAGCTTTGTCCCAAGTCAAACTACTCTAATTTTATTTCAGTTTTTTTAAATATGTAAGTTCAAATAAATGCACTATGAAAAATATATTTCATGGAGAATTTAACAAAAATAATTTAATGTTGGTTACTTTTTTCTACAAACTCGTTCAGAATGAGACAATTTATTTCAAGATAAAGTGGCCTTCAATTTAGAATAAAAGGAGTATTATATATTATGTTGGGTTTATTTTATTATTGGTTTCCAAACTTATCTTAGGTTTTCATTCAAATTGTATAGGATTATTCGATACATGAAACTTAATTTTAATACTATTTTTATGCATTTTAAAGTGCTTTCTTCTTCCTAATTTCAGTGGTGGGTTTATTTAGACTTTTGGAATCTATTTCTCAGCTCTAGAAATTTATTGAGTTCCTTGTGATCTATAAATAGGATTTCCCCTAGAACCTTTTATGATTTTTAATATTTTTTCAAAGCCATCAAGATTATGTTTTCAACTAAAAGTTAGTTTCCAGAACTCGGAAAGGTTGATTTCTGACCCTAGGGGCAGTGTCCAAACAACACTATGATGGCCCACCAAATAATAGTCAAACGGGGTTAATCTGGACCAGTTTGGTTCTACCCGAAGATTGAGACAAATTCAGCATGGACTAGTCGATTATGGAATTTGGGAGTTCATGTATACTCCTCCCTCCATTTTCAAGGGTCGTTCTCACTTTTCGAAAAGCTAAACATACTCAATATACTACCTACGTTTGTGTTTACTTGTCAGCAACTTTTTACTGTAGTAAATTTGACCATCTGTTTTTTCTTCTAAAAAAATCTGAGATACTTCAATGTATATAACACTAATGAAGTATGTTCAATAAAGAATCATATATGTGAAAACTTGATGTATCTAAAAATCTTTTGCAGAAAAAACGTATGGTCAAAATTGCTACAGTAAAAATTCGGTGACAGGTTAACGAAAACGGAGGTAGTATATAAGAAAGTATTAATACCTATGGTACATAATATTGGCATTAGATAGATTGTTAAAATTTTTAATAATAAACTTATTTGGAGATATAAATAGTACTAACATTTTCTGCAACTCTAGTTAAACTTAAAAAAGTTTGACCTACACGAATACCATAACAACACTTAAAAAGGAATAGAGGAAGTACTTGATATGAATTCGGATAATTTAAGAACCACATGCGAAACGCACAAATTACGTTCCATTGTTTAAAGGAGGATTCACAGGTACATGTGTCTTGTGTGTGTCCCTTATGTACCGTTAGAAAATTAGCGCATCTTGAGACAGTGATGATTCTACCTTATATAAGAGCAACTCCAAGAGACTCTTTATATTCTTTCTAATTTAAAGGAATAGAGACTTTGGTGAAAAAATAACATCCAATAGCCTCTTTAATTGGATCTCTAAATATAGACATCATCTGTTTCGAATTTCTCACTAACCAAAGATGTAGAATGAAGATGATTCATTAGAGTATGCACAAGAAATGCAAAAGCTGTTAGAGGATACAAAGATATAGAAAACGAATTTTACTCAAATAACTCTCCAAGTGATGATTTAGAAAGTAAACTTTAGAAAGACTCATGGAGATGCTCTGAGAAATTAAAAGAAATGGAATAGCTTTATTTATCACTTGGTAACAGTACTAGCAGTACAAAATACAGTCTTGAAAATTATTGAAACAAATTGATTGGGCTTATTACAAATTGTACACAAATAAAGAATTGGTCACGAAGAAATGTTGTCATGTGATGGCGGCGCCTGGCTACCTAGGTCAAGGCAGGGTCCTGGATCGTCCACAGCCCATGATAGACTTGGGCAAGCGGCCGACCGTGTCCACGCCCTCCTCGAACACCACCGCCATGCCCATGTACACGTGCGCCTCGATGTGGCAGTGGAACAGCCACACGCCGGGGTTGTCCGCCACGAACCTCACCGCCGTCCACCCCTTGGGGTGCAGCGCCACCGTGTTCTTCATGACGGGGTCCCTCAGGTTGAACCTGGCCGTGTCCCTCTCCGGGTCGAACTTGCCGTCGCCGTAGGCGAGCACCCAGAAGTCGTGCCCGTGGAGGTGCCACGGGTGCGTCTCGCTCTTCTTGTTGAGCGCCACCGTGTTCTGCAGCACCAAGTCCACCACGGACCCTAGCGCCAGCCGGTACACGGCGCTGGCCACTGTCCCGTTCGCCGGCGGCGGCCGCTCGATGTCGTAGCTCCTGAAGTCGTACGTCTCCGGCGGGGGTCGCGCGTCGTACGCGCCCTGCAGGCCGCGCTTCATGGATACGAGGTACGGCGTCGCAGGGAACGCGAGGGAGACGCCGTTGATGGCCCACTTGGTGTGGCCGCCGATCCGGTTCTGCGTGTTGAGGAGGAGGAGCGCGCGGTCGGGCCGCGGCGGCACGGGCAGCACGTGGTCCGGGTGCGCGACGGCGAGGGACCTGCTCTGCTCCACCCGGGCCTTCACGTCGTCCCATGCGGGTCCCTCCGGCCGCGGCGTCGGCGGCGGCGCCCTCGGGTCGTTGCCGGCGTAGCTGAGGATGGCCATGGCGCTCGTCGTGTTGCGCGCCCGGGCCACGACGTGGGAGGCGGCCCAGTAGTTCCGAGACGGGTCCTGGTCGGCCTTGACCAGGACCGAGTAGGACTCGCCGGAGTAGATGTAGAGGCTGTCCACGACGACGGGCCTCACGTAGTAGCCGTCGACCTCCACTACCGTCATGGAGTGGCCCTCGATCGCGAAGTTGAGCGCCGACAGCGACGTCAGGCTGCCAACGCGGAGGCGGTACGTCTTCCCCGGCACGGCCGTGAAGAGCGGCGGCGGCGCGCATCCTGCGGAGCGGGGGACGTTGCAGGCAGCGTCGCTGCTGCCGTTGGGAGCACGCGAGCAGTGGAATGGCTCGAACACTCCACGGCCGTTGATGAGCAGGGACTGTGGCTCGCCGACGAAGACGAGCGGGTCGGACGCGAGCCCGACGGCCTGCTCGTACACGCTCTTGTGCCACCAGTCCATGAGCAGGATGGTGCGCTCCTCATCATAGGTAAACGGCTCCGCCACGCCGTCGGGCGCCGACACGACGAGCATGCCGTCGAGCCCGGCCACGCGCTGCATCCCGTAGTGGGCGTGGTAGAAGTAGGTGCCCGGCCTGTCGACGACGAACCGGTAGGTGAAGGTGTCGCCGGGGAGGATGGGGCACTGCGTGACGCCCACGGTGCCGTCGGCCCACGGCGAGCCGATCTGGCGGATGCCGTGCCAGTGGATGCCGGTGTTCTCGGTCTCCAGCTTGTTGTGCACGGTGACCACGATAGTGTCGCCCTGCGTGGCGTGGATGGTTGGCCCCGGGGACTCGCCGTTGATGGTCACCGCCAGCTTCTCGACGCAGTCGAGGGACTTGTAGTGGTACGCGATGTCCCACGTGTGGTGGTGCACCTTGGCCTCCGCGGAGACGGAGAGCGCCGCCAGCGAGCACAACAGGAGGAGGACGGCGGCGAGCATGCGCTGCGGCCGCCGCGGCGTTGGCATTGTGTCGTACTTCGTCGGTCGTGAGAAACTGATCGAGAACGATCGACGAACTGGACGAAGAAGCTAGCTAGCTAGTTATGTGATATTGCTTGGTGTGTGTGCGTGTGTGTTGAGCACGGGTGCTGCCGCAGGGCCTTTATACGTGGTCTGGTGCGAACCGGTCGGGTGCAAGTGTATCTGCATGCGTGTGCTCAATTTGGACAAATGGTTCAAGTGTACCATTTCAAAAAAGCACACGACGCGGGAAAAAGTTGTTAGCCGTCGTTATGCTGAGTTTTCTTCAAACACGACGCGACAGAGAGCTAGCGTCGCAACAGGGGCCGAGTCCCAGCAACGATAATGAACACGCGGTTCAATTTGATTAGTGTATACGTACATACATACAATGAATAAAAGAAGAAATATTCAATCATTGGAGTGTGTCGTCATCGTGCTCGTGCTCGTGTGCACGCCACCGAAGCCAAGTCTCGATCGATCGTTGACCGTACTTCTACACATGCCAATGGAAAGCTCGTGCTGCTTTGTCTCCAGGACCGGGCTGATCCAGTCATGCAAACACACCTTGAGTAACGACGACCATGAATAAGTGCAACAACGTGTTTATGACACTATATAAACGAACCACATAAACATATTTCATGATAAATCTAATGCTTATTATTTAATGCCATAAGTAGTCATATTTTTTCTATATATAAATTTAGTTAAACTGAAGATTGCTTGACTCAATCAAACTACGTGATAAGATGGGATATCTTACTTTATATATGCCCCCCCTCCCTCTGACCAAAAGTAATATAATTGAGGAACTTACCCGATCCGGTCTGATCCAATGTAGGCCCGTTCGGTAAAACTCTATCTCCTCTATAGCAAGGAGTCATTTTTATCTCTCCACTCAAAGTGAACTAAAAACTAATGAAGTCGTCTTTTTTTGGCTTCGTATGCTCTGGCTTTATATGCCAGAAACCCTCATCATCCCCTAGCTATCTCATAACGGCTCGTCAAGGTCTATGACCTTTTTACCTACAATGCATATAATATATACCTTTCTATTATCAGCCTCCAAAGACATCAAGGTCTATGACCTTTCACCTAATGTACTAAACCACCAGCATATGTAATATACACCTACACGTATGTACCATACGCATCATGTACATGTATATCTCCACCATTATAACCTTATCGTGGATGGTAGGAACTCTCACGACTCGCAGGGCACGGGGCGAAGACCCACCTCCAGGCGGGCTCCCCAAAGCCGGCGCCGACCGCTCCCTTGCCCGGCTCCCCCTCCCCCATCCCCTCCTCCTTCCCCCACGCGATCCTCCTTCACTTAGCCATGCGCGGGACGCTTCGCATCCCCGTCGATGGCGCCACCAGCGGCGGCTGCTGCGCCATCTTCCCCACCGGTGGGTGCAGCAGCGTCGGCGGCTTCGGCCTCCAACACCCTGTGCCCGCCCCCGCAACCTCCGACGACTGGGACCTCCAACGAGCTCGGATCTAGGGTTGCGCCTCCGCCGCTGGAGCCGGTCACCATCCAGCCATCGGAGACCATCGTCCCAGCCGCGGATGTGTCTAAGATGATGACTTCGACGTCCAGCTCACCGCAGGTGCACGCCCGTCGCCTGCACGGCTCCGCCACCGCCCTGACCACATCGACGACAATGCCGATCTACGCTGCTATGCCCACCACCAGTGTCAGGCTCGCCCATGCGGGGCCCATGGCATCCAGCGCTCTAGCACCTCCGCACCCTCAGACGCCCGCGCCGCCACCGCCTGAAGCCGCCGCCATGACCACCACCGTCTGTAGCAGCAGTCCCGTGGCCGTCTGTTGGTATATTTTAATGCACACAGATAAATCTATAAAAGCACAGATACCGCTGTAGCTTTCGTCCAGAGATATTTCAAGTATTGTATCCATGGGGAAATGTGTGAGACTAACTACGATTTAACTTAACTAAGGGTAGCAACAAGGTTAGGATAAATAGGAGTGTAGAGGATAACTAAGGTTCTCTAGTTTTAACTTGGGTAAGCTTATTGTAAGAAAATGGACCCTTGACCCATTTACTTTGGATTTTGGTGTTTGATGACTAACACAACCAAACTGGACTAATGAATTTGCAAGTGTTTGTTTTGTAGTTCAATAGGGTGCAAGACGTAACTTGGACGAAGGCGACGTGATGATCTGATGATCAACACCTCAAGCAAGACCTTAGGAGCACAAGAGAAGACCCAAGAGATCAAGAAAAGTCCAAGCATGAAGATTTGAACCAAGCTGTATGCAAGATCGCAAAGAAATAAGCTCACTGTGGTGACCGGATGCTGGACCAGACTTCAATAGGGTGCAAGACGTAACTTGGATGAAGGCGACGTGATGATCCGATGATCAACACCTCAAGCAAGACCTTAGGAGCACAAGAGAAGACCCAAGAGATCAACCAAAGTCTAAGCATGAAGATTGGAACCAAGCCGTATGCAAGATCGCAAAGAAATGAGCTCACTGTGGTGACCGGATGCTGAACTGGACACTAGACAAGCGATCGGACGCTGCGACCGGACGCTGGGCAAGTGGCTCGACAGATAGGCGACCGGACGCTGGACTAGACGTTGGCGGCAACCGACCGGACGCAGGACAGTAGCGTCCGATCAAGTATAGTAAGGTTCCAGAGTGGCAAATCTGCGACCGGACATGTCAGGTGGCAGGCGACCGGACGCTGGCCAGCGTCCAATCAGCACATTGCCGGCTCAACGGTCAGGACGACCGGACGTGTCCGGTCAAGGATGATTCAGCGTCCGGTCAGTAGCAGAATTGTGGGAGTTCGACCCTAACGGCTACTTTCTCAGTGGGGCTTATAAATACAACCCCCAACCGGCCATTTGAGAGGTGTGGAGCTGAGGAAATATACCAAGGGTGTTGATACACTATTTTAGTGATCTCCACTTGCATAGAGCTTAGTGATTCATTAGGTGATTAGCGTAGGTGCTTTGCGAAGTGCTTAGGTTGATTAGACCACCGCTCATGCGCTTGCTCTCGGTTTAGGCCTAGTGTTTAGTGAGGTTTGCATACCTCTTACCACTCGGTGCTTGCGAGCACCATTGTTGTACATCGGAGGGGTTTGAAGTCTTGCAAGATCACACCAACCGCGTTTGTGGTGTGGCCGCCACTGTGTACCGGAGGGAACAAGGCTCGCGGCGTTTCGGCCGGAAGCTTGATAGTGAAGACGGCGGGGAGCATCCGGGAGAGGCTTGCCTGAAGGCACGTCGAAGACCCAGTTGCGCGTGGGGAAGGCCCAAGGCTATCCACAGAGTTACCCGACTAGGAGCTTGGCCCTTGCGAGGGATTCCTTGCGAGGGGCTCCAACGAGGACTAGGGGGAAGCTTGCGTGCTTCTCGATACCTCGGTAAAAATACCGGAGTCGTCGATGGGAGTTAGCATATCTCTACCTTGCTCTTTAGCTTCCGCATTTACATTGTTTACCTTACTACGTTTGTGGTAGAGATAACAACACACTAGCAAAACCATAGTTGCACATCTAGATAGTTTATCTATTGCATAGGTTTTGCTAGGGTTAGAAAAAGAGGCCATAGTTTAGAGTTAGAATTTTTAAGTTGCCTAATTCACCCCCCCCCCTCTTAGGCATCACGGTCCCTTCACTTATATCTTCTACTATTCAACTGTAGACATTACTTAAGGAAAGACACCAACAGAGGATGCTTTCCATAATAACCGTGTCCTACTTGCCCTACAAACGGGAGGTGGACTACAGAGGATTCAACGAGGCTATAAGAGTCACCCTTGTGAGTTACCACCTTCCGAAATATAGGGGGCATCCACGACTAACCCAAGTCTAAGCACCACGCTTACAATTACGATTAATACTTTAACCTAGAGCGTCTATAGATTAAAGCACTCAAAAGAGAGTCGTGATCCTGATGAACAATATAAACAATTACTTACTTAAATCATGTGGCAGAACCGTCTAATCTAATGCCCTCCCAAGAGTACTTGTCTTCCATTAGCCACTAAGTACCCAAGAGAGTGCACTAAATCATGTCGTTCCATCGAGCACACCCCAAGGGAGAACTCGAAAATCCACATTTTTTCATCAGGATCATAAATGAGATAATAAAGCTTATAATATTTTTAACCATTTCTTACATCACTTTATTACAACATTAGAGTACTTAAACTAGTTGAATGCAATAGCGGAATTAAGACAGTTTTAAATGTAAAAGAGTATATATTTTAGGTTCACATTTTTATCTTGCAGCGGAGAACAACATATGATCAAAGTTACATCGAAAATGGAGATTAATGGTGAATCCTTAACATAGTGAACATTTATAAACCAATTATGATGGCAGGTCATAAAATTTTTCTTCTAAAAACTTTTAGTGAGGGTTATAAATAAACATTACGATCGTAGCATGAAAGGAATCCTCTCTAAGCCCACCAGGAGGTTTCCACATATAAGAGTCAGCTCTAGCATCCACCTGTCACCTACAACAAGGGGAATAAAACCCTGAGTACTCGATTGTACTCAGCAAGACTTACCCAATAGAAAGAAAATAAAAGACTCAAAGGATATAAAAGGTTATCTAGCTTGTGGATTATTACATCTGCAGAAAGTATTACTAAACGTGCATCCTTATATTCAATTTTATTAGCATTCATCATTAGTTCATTAACTAACCATTCTATGAAAGCACATATGCTACTTTCAAGCAGGTGGTATGTAATCAGAACCATTTTACCATTTTTCATATTTCGGTTCTTGCTACGGTACTATACCATAGCCAAGTAGTACCATCTCACAAAAATAGCGATTCACAAATCAATGTATCCTAGCTGGGTACCCCGAAACATACGTCCCGCTTGTACCCTAGGCACAAACAAGACCAACCCGTTCTACTCCTGTCAAAGGGTCTATGTCCCAGTCCAAACTTAGACTCCAAGCCCCCAACACCTGAGACCCGGTCTCAGTATGGTGCTTAGACCTCGACCTAATACCCACCTCTAAAAGTAAGTCCGGAAAGAACCAGAACCCATGACAAGAGAGCAACAAGTCTTCCCGCTCCCATAAGCAAGTATATGCTCAGGGTAATAAATCTATGACCTAACTACCATCTACAGCAACGGAGGTCCTCATTCAACACAGGCGGAACAAGTGCAATCCGAGCCTCGCTCGAATGCCTATCATCCAAGTCTAGATCCAAAGTAACATTCTGCCCGATCTCCAATTATCCTTCATATATATTCCATGTGATAGTAATATAATAACAACAATAATACATTTCCTATCTCTCACGAGTGACAGGTAATCACTCGGCTTCTACCGGATTCTATAGCGTAGCAATCTACACGATCCTGACATACTAGTAGGACTCATAGGATAAGGATAAGGATAAGGCACGTCGAAGACCTAGTTGCACGTGGGGAAGGCCCAAGGCTATCCACGGAGTTACCCACCGAGAGCTTGGCCCTTGCGAGAGATTCCTTGCGAGGGGCTCCAATGAGGACTAGGGGGAAGCTTACTGCGCTTCTCGATACCTCGGTAAAAATACCAGAGTCGTCGATGGGAGTTAGCATATCTCTACCTTGCTCTTTAGCTTCCGCGTTTACATTGTTTACCTTACTACGTTTGTGGTAGAGATAGCAACACACTAGCAAAACCATAGTTGCACATCTAGATAGTTTATCTATTGCATAGGTTTTGCTAGGGTTAGAAAAAGAGGCCATAGTTTAGAGTTAGAATTTTTAAGTTGCCTAATTCACCCCCCCTCTTAGGTGTTACGGTCCCTTCAATTGGTATCAAAGCCGGTTGGCGCAATTTGGACCATTGGCTTAACCGCCGTTGAGCCGACGCTATTTAGAGTGGTTGGGATGGATACCGCTAGGCCTCCATACTTTGACGGCACTAACTTCCCATACTACAAAGCTAGAATGGCTTGCCACCTTGAGGCGGTTGATTTGGGTGTATGGAGAGTCACTCATGACAGGATGAAACCCATCAAGAATCCCGAAAAAACCCACAAAGAGTGATGAAAAAGAAATGCACTTCAATGCTAGAGCTAAAAATTGCTTGTTTGAATCACTTAGTATGGATGTTTTTAACCAAGTATTCACTTTAAATACGGCACATGAAATTTGGTTAAAACTCCAAGAGCTCCATGATGGCACAAGCAATGTCCGTGAGCAAAAACATTGTCTAGCAAAGCAAAACTATGATTCCTTTACTATGAATGATGATGAGCTTGTTCGTGATATGTATTCTCGCTTGAATCTAATTATCAATGAGCTCCATTCTATAGGATTATTAAAGCTAGATGATGTGGACATCATGAGGAAGATCATCTCCATGCTACCACAAAAGAAATATGCATGCATCATCACCATCCTTCACAACATGGAGGACTTGAGCAACATGACCCCGGGCATAGCCATTAGCAAGTTAGTGGCATATGAAATATCACGTAAGATGGGTCAAGAAGAAGCTTCTTCATCAAGCAAAGGCAAAGCTCTCGCTTGTAGCAAGAAAAAGAAGATGAAGGGCAAGCAAGTTGAGACAAGCTCAAGCTCAAGTTCCTCAAGTGAAGATGAAGAAGAAGATGAGGATGATGATGATGATGATGATGAAGATTCAAGTGATGATCAATCTTCCTCCTCCACCTCCGATCTTGATGAAGAATCAATCAAAGTGATCAACAAGGTGGAGAAGATGATCCAAAGTCTCAATGTCAAGGGTGTGCCCATCCAAATTCAAGATTTCATTTTCACAAATCAAAGAAAGGAGCAAAGAAAGAGAGGATGCTATGGATGCGGCGAGTTGGGGCACTTTGTGGAAGTTTGTCCAAACAAGCCACACCCAAGACAAAGAAGAAGGTATGCAAGAACCAAGCCCTCACATCAATAAGATCATGGGATGATTCTTCAAGTGAAGAAGAACCCCATCACAAGAGGCGAGGCCGCAAGCACTCATCATCAAGCTCTTCTCGTGTGTGCCTTATGGCACGAGGTAACGAAAGCTCTTCCTCTAGTGAGAGTGATAGTGATGATGATATGCCTTCTTATCGTGAACTTGTGCAAGAAAATCTTAATTATGCTAAAGCTTGCACTAGTCAACAAAAAACTCAAAAGTTTAAAAGAAAAGCTATATAGTTCACAAAAAGCATACAAAATCTTGCTTGAACAATATAAGAACTTTACTAATCTCAATGTTAAACTATCTACTAAAATTGAGAAACTTGAGACTAGTGCAACAACAAATGCATGCACAATCAATGATGAGCAACTCTTAAAGAAAAATGAAAAATTAAAAGAAAAGTTAGCTAGCTCACAAAAAGCATATAATAGTTTGCTTGCTAAAATGGAAACCATGTGCAAACATTGTGATGAGCTAACTAATAAAGTTGCTAATCTTAAAGCCGTTAGCACAACCCTACCAAGGCATCTAAAAAGAAAAGTTCTATCATTAACATGTCTAAAAAGGATGCCTCTACTTCTTGTAATGATTTATGTTTAGACTCACCTTTGTGCAACCAAGTTTGTGTTGAGAAAGTTGTTGTAGATACATACACACAAGAGGTTGCAAAAGAGAATAAGCAACTCAAGCTAGAAGTAGCTCGCCTCACCAAGGACTTGACTCAAGTGAAAGGCAAGGCGAAGCAAACCCAACTTCATCAAGATAACACCGTCAAGGGAGTGAAGAAGCTTGATGAAGGACAAACCATGGTTTGTTATGTGTGCCACAAGAAAGGTCATAAGTCCTATGAGTGCAAGGTGAAGAATGGGGGAGGAGCAAAGAAGAAGGAGAAAAAGCAAACAAGCAAGCTCTCCAACACCTACACCAACAAGGTGCACAAGAAGGCCTCCACACCTTATCTCTTGAAGAAGAAGAAAAATGACAAGGTGGTGGCCATCAAGGTGAACAAGCAAGCCAACAATGGGGTCAAACACTTTTGGGTGCCAAAGGAAATCATTTCAAATATGAAGAGCACCAAGAAGGTTTGGATCCCGAAAGGGAAGTGAGAAGTCCATCAGACTTCGAGGAATTTGGAGACTTGGCAAAGTGTGGGTGCATTTCATGGGATGCATCATGATGGACAAAATCATTGCCAAGTGGGTTAGTGAATACTATGGACCCAAATTCCCCTTCCAATGTTAGGTAACTAGATGTTATTACTTTTTAATTGGTACATCTTTCAATTGGTATTTCTTACAAATTAATATCTTAAGCATCTAGTTACTCTTCATGCCTAGGTTTGCATTTGCATGCTTATATCTTTTGTCATGCATACACTAGGTATATCTTATGGTAGGCTTGCTCGGTCTCTTTTTAACCCTTGGAGCAAACCTACATGGTTCAAAATTGTTTAGGAGCATGGCACATAGCTTGTCTTACTATTGTTCATCTAATAAGTGCCAACGTCTAAATTGTAGATAATCTCTCCCGAATATCTATTTGAAAATGATTCTCACTTCATGAGATGTCATCTTTTAAGTGGTATTTTTGATTCTAAAATCAATGTGCATGATTTCTACAAAGCATTCTACATTTGTGTGCACATAGTTAGGGGAAGTAATTCTACAACTTGGATGCTTTGAGACTAACACTTTTTCAAATGGTATCCATTTTTCAAACCTATCACATGTGTAGTAGTCTCATTGTAAGGAAATTGGAGTCCTCGGAGTTAAGCATCATTCTTCAATTGGCATCATCATGTTGATTTCATTTCATATTTATATGCTTTCTCCATGCATTATATAGATTAAACTCTTTTGTGCAATAAATTGCTAATTATGCATATGCTTTGCTTTCTACCATATGTATGCATACATTTAGGGGGAGCTTAGTCTATATAATGTGAGTCAAATTTTGTGATCCATTTCACTCTATACACAAAGGATCACAAAATTTGACCCTCCCTTGTGCTACTAATGTCTTCCTTTTCGGTGTTTAATGCCAAAGGGGGAGAATTTGAAGGACCAAAGGCAAGCATCAAGTTGATGTTTACAAGTGGTAATGGTCCGAGAAAGGGAGGAAAGTAGATTATGGATTAGTCTAAGTAATGGTAAAATTTGTAGGAATCCATAATGCCACATGGGGATTTTTGCAAGGGCAAGATAACCTTTCATTTAGTTTTAATTGGTATCTTATAATTGATTTCAATTGGTATCCCTTAATATCATATATGATTTCAATTGGTATCTTCAAGTATCAAATAAACTTGCCCTTTGCATTGCATCCTAGCAAGTAGGTAGTTTTTAACTTCCAAATTCTTATTATTTGCTTGCTTTGGTCATGTTGTCATCAATCACCAAAAAGGGGGAGATTGTAAGGAAAATGGACCCTTGGCCCATTTACTTTGAATTTTGGTGTTTGATGACTAACACAACCAAATTGGACTAATGAATTTGCAAGTGTTTGTTTTGTAGTTCAATAGGGTGCAAGACGTAACTTGGACGAAGGCGACATGATGATCCGATGATCAACACCTCAAGCAAGACCTTAGGAGCACAAGAGAGGACCCAAGAGATCAAGCAAAGTCCAAGCATGAAGATTGGAATGAAGCCATATGCAAGATCGCGAAGAAATGAGCTCACTATGGTGACCGGATGCTGGACCGGACTTCAATAGGGTGCAAGACGTAACTTGGACGAAGGCGACGTGATGATCTGATGATCAACACCTCAAGCAAGACCTTAGGAGCACAAGAGAAGACCCAAGAGATCAAGCAAAGTCCAAGCATGAAGATTGGAACCAAGTCGTATGCAAGATCGCGAAGAAATGAGCTCACTGTGGTGACCGGATGCTGGACCGGACGTTGGACAAGCAACCAGACGCTGCGACCGGACGCTGGGCAAGTGGCTCGATAGACAGGCGACCGGACGCTGGACCGGACGCTGGCAGCAACTGACCGGACGTAGGACAGCAGCGTCCGATCAAGTATAGTAAGGTTCTAGAGTGGCAAATCTGCCATCAGACGCGTCAGGTGGCAGGTGACTGAACGCTGGCCAGCGTCCGATCAGCACATTGCCGGCTCAATGGTCGGGACGACCGGACGTGTTCGGTCAGGACGATTCAGCGTCCGGTCAGTAGCAGAATTGTGGGAGTTCGACCCCAACGGCTACTTTCTTAGTGGGGCTTATAAATACAACCCCCAACCGGCCATTTGAGAGGTGTGGAGCTGAGGAAACATACCAAGGGTGTTGATACACCATTTTAGTGATCTCCACTTGCATAGAGCTTAGTGATTCATTAGGTGATTAGCGTAGGTGCTTTGCGAAGTGCTTAGGTTGATTAGACCACCGCTCATGTGCTTGCACTAGGTTTAGGCCTAGTGTTTAGTGAGGTTTACATACCTCTTACCACTCGGTGCTTGCGAGCACCATTGTTGTACATCGGAGGGGTTTGAAGTCTTGCGAGATCACACCAACTGCGTTTGTGGTGTGGCCGCCACCGTATACCGGAGGGAACAAGGCCCGCGGCATTTCGGCCGAAAGCTTGATAGTGAAGACGGCGGGGAGCATCCGGGAGAGGCTTGCCGGAAGGCACATAGGAGACCCACTTGCACGTGGGGAAGGCCCGAGGCTATCCATGGAGTTACCCGACTAGGAGCTTGGCCCTTGCGAGGGGCTCCAACGAGGACTAGGGGGAAGCTTGTGTGCTTCTCGATACCTCGGTAAAAATATCGGAGTCGTCGACGGGAGTTAGCATATCTCTACCTTGCTCTTTAGCTTCCGCATTTACAATGTTTACCTTACTATGTTTGTGGTAGAGATAGCAACACACTAGCAAAACCATAGTTGCACATCTAGATAGTTTATCTATTGCATAGGTTTTGCTAGGGTTAGAAAAAGAGGCCATAGTTTAGAGTTAGAATTTTTAAGTTGCCTAATTCACCCCCCCCTCTTAGGCATCACAGTCCCTTCACTTATATCTTCTACTATTCAACTGTAGACATTACTTAAGAAAAGACACCAACAGATGATGCTTTCCATAATAACCGTGTCCTACATGCCCTACAAATAGGAGGTGGACTACAGAGGATTCAACGAGGCTATAAGAGTCACCCTCGTGAGTTACCACCTTCCAAAATACAGGGGGCATCCACGACTAACTCAAGTCTAAGCACCACGCTTACAATTACGATTAATACTTTAACCTAGAGCGTTTATAGATTAAAGCACTCAAAAGAGAGTCGTGATCCTGATGAACAATATAAACAATTACTTACTTAAATCATGTGGCAGAACCGTCTAATCTAATGTCCTCCCAAGAGTACTTGTCTTCCATTAGCCACTAAGTACCCAAGAGAGTGCACTAAATCATGTCGTTCCATCGAGCACACCCCAAGGGAGAACTCGAAAATCCACATTTTTTCATCAGGATCATAAATGAGATAATAAAGCTTATAATATTTTTAACCATTTCTTACATCACTTTATTACAACATTAGAGTACTTAAACTAGTTGAATGCAATAGCGGAATTAAGATAGTTTTAAATGTAAAAGAGTATATATTTTAGGTTCACATTTTTATCTTGCAGCGGAGAACAACATATGATCAAAGTTACATCGAAAATGGAGATTAATGGTGAATCCTTAACATAGTGAACATTTATAAACCAATTATGATGGCAGGTCATAAAATTTTTCTTCTAAAAACTTTTAGTGAGGGTTATAAATAAACACTACGATCGTAGCATGAAAGGAATCCTCTCTGAGCCCACCAGGAGGTTTCCACATATAAGAGTCAGCTCTAGCATCCACCTGTCACCTACAACAGGGGGAATAAAACCCTGAGTACTCAATTGTACTCAGCAAGACTTACCCAACAGAAAGAAAATAAAAGACTCAAAGGATATAAAAGGTTATTTGGCTTGTGGATTATTACATCTGCAGAAAGCATTACTAAACGTGCATCCTTATATTCAATTTTATTAGCATTCATCATTAGTTCATTAACTAACCATTCTATGAAAGCACCTATGCTACTTTCAAGCAGGTGGTATGTAATCAGAACCATTTTACCATTTTTCATATTTCGGTTCTTGCTATGGTACTATACCATAGCCAAGTCGTACCATCTCACAAAAACAGCGATTCACGAATCAATGTATCCTAACTGGGTACCCCGAAATATACGTCCCGCTTGTACCCTAGGCACAAACAAGACCAACCCGTTCTACTCCTGTCAAAGGGTCTATGTCCCAGTCCAAACTTAGACTCCAAGCCTCCAACACCTGAGACCCGGTCTCAGTATGGTGCTTAGACCTCGACCTAATACCCACCTCTAAAAGTAAGTCCAGAAAGAACCAGAACCCATGACAAGAGAGCAACAAGTCTTGCCGCTCCCATAAGCAAGTATATGCTCAGGGTAATAAATCTATGACCTAACTACCATCCACAGCAACGGAGGTCCTCAATCAACACAGGCGGAACAAGTGCAATCCGAGCCTCGCTCGAATGCCTATCATCCAAGTCCAGATCCAAAGTAACATTCTGCCCGATCTCCAATTATCCTTCATATATATTCCATGTGATAGTAATATAATAACAACAATAATACATTTCCTATCTCTCATGAGTGACAGGTAATCACTCGGCTTCTACCGGATTCTATAGCATAGCAATCTACACGATCCTGACATACTAGTAGGACTCATAGGATAATATATATATATATATATATATATATATATATATATATATATATATATATATTAATGCACAAGCATAAAATAAAGTGCAGAATATTAGAGGTTATGCATCGAGGCTTGCATGGTAATTATCGTAACTCAAAGTGGCCACAGGATAAGTTATTCTATGGCCAGCCGCAGAATAGTAGTTCTATATATATATATGCACACAAGTGAGTTTCATTCAACTCCTCAAAACTTAATGCACAAGCATAAAATTAAGTGCAGAATATTAGAGGTTATGCATCGAGGCTTGCATGGGCAAGATATAACCAAGGATTTGCATTCCACTGTGGTGACACAATCACCAAGGCACCATCCTTCTGCTACTCCGATCGACTCTAGATCCATCATTTTTCTATTATGATATTCGAAGATGCGGCGCAGAAAACGTAATTAACCAACGGCAACCGCAACTCTAAAAACACTATTACGCTTCGCAAGCTAACGAGCTAGCTCTAATGACTAACGCACTAGGCTACGTATCCACGTTGTCAAGTAAGGTTTCATTTCCAAAAAATATTTTAGTTTTACAACCCCAAGGTATTTTGGTATTTTATTGATTATATATATATATATATATATATATATATATATATATATATATATATATATATATATATATATTTTGAACTAGGGCTCATTTAGCTACCTTAGCAAACTAATTATTATGGAGCTACAAAAATTACAGTGAGCACCTAATAAATGGTAGAAATTTACTGTGAAAGTTTCAGAGCTAACACTATTACCAATTTATCACGAAAATTCCTATAAGTTTATATGTTAATAATATTAAGCATCCCAATTTAATTAGATAGCCCCTGAAAATACTATGAAACTATGTGAACAAGGGATACCAGCAGATAGATCATGATTTTAGGAACCTAACAAATTAGTTTCAAAATTTTTGGACAGGTACATAAATTGATATTGAAATTACAAGTTTGCTTAGAAACTAAATGAGAAAAATGCTTTGGAAAAAAAAGGGCCGGCGGCAAGCATTTGGCCCAGCGACCCATTGCGACCCGTGCGGAGCGTGGCCACGCGCCAGCAGGCCAGCCCAACTAGCCCGCTGCGCAAGCGCTCCGACACATTTGCAAAAGAGTCCTCAGTCTAACAAGTTATTACGTGGCACTATGCGCACTATTGCAGAAGAGACACGCTTCGCACCTAACACCCTGTAAAAACTCATCTCTGCAACGGCATGCCCCTGGGCGCGTGTGCGCGACGGCGTGGCTCACTGATAGCATACAGCAGTTATGTCGGGCAACCTAGTGGCGCTCCAGTGAGACCAAGGGGTCAACTGAGCTCTATGGCTAAACGCGCAAGGATAGCGGCGGTTGGGAGCTTAACGGTGCACTACCGAGGCCTGGTCTTGACGACGGGTAGAACCGTGCGATAGCACGACTGTTTTGGCGGCCTAAGATACTATCAGGGTGGTAGAGATAGCAGGTAAGCACCAGTAGTTCATTGGAATTCGTGCTACGGTGATGGTTGAGGCAGAGGAGTGCCAAGGTGGCCTGGCCACATGCGAGCCGCCGGGGCGGTGGTGCTGTGGGATGGACACCCATGTGTCACCATGTCTCCGGCAATCGCCCTGGCCAAATGGCGCGAGCACCAGATAGAGGAGGTCAAAGTGATCTTGTGGATACAAACAATGGAACCCATTCGGACCTTACCCCAATTTCACTGGCACAGCGGTGCACCTGGCCAGCGGCGAGAAAACACCAAATTGGCGGTCAGTAGTGCTCGGTTGCTCCAAGGTGAGGGTTGTGCTGCTAGCTAGCTCTCCTGTCTAACTGCTAGAACGCCGAATTGAGGTGTGGTGCTCGGAACCACACGTATTTGTTGTGCGAAGCGGGGCGATTCTGTCGGTGACAAGGGCAGGCGAGGGCGGCAGCTCTTCAAGGCTGTACCTACTTCGGTCGAGGCTATGTTAATGAAGTGAGGCATCCGCACGGGGAAGACTTAGGGAGAGAGTGTCGTGGAGCGTCGTGATGGGACTGCTCGGCCATGGCAGGACATGGGCGGTGGCAGTGAAGCAGCGATCATGAGCGGGGCTGTCTCATAGGGCCAGTGCAACAAAATGACGTGATGGAGGGCAGTAACACCGCGATAAGGGCAATAGTGGGACGTGACTACGGAGGTAGGCAGCGGCTCGGCGAGTAGGTGGTTTGAGCGGTGGAAAGAGTGCCATGTCGGCTAGACAAAGGCTGCCACAATATCAGTCTGGCCTGCGCACGTCCAAGACGGCAGCGCACATGCAACGGCCTCGCGTAGCAGCCCGGCTCCGCGGAAGGTGACCACGGCCAACCCCCAGCCTGACGCGCGGCCGGCAGCCAGCAAGGCCACCCACGAGCATGATCGTGGCCAGGAGCGGTCAGGAATTGGCAACATGTGCACGTGGTGACTGTGGACTTAGGCCGATCGACCGCCATTGGTGTCGCATACGCATTTTAAAGCGACTCAAGAGTTGTTGATCCTCACGTCTGGAACTCAACCAATTTCACTACTCTAAAGTCCACACTACCGATTATCTAACGAAGCAATCGTCAAGATCAAAGAGCAGTTAGGGAGGGAGATAAACGAATGCCAACCTGAGCTCGTCCCCAAAGTGCCAGTTCATGAACAGAACATCAACGACATAGTTCACAACGTGTTTTAATGAAGTTTGGGCAATTTTTACGAGAGCAACATGACACCCAACACAACAACCACCTATGCCATGCTCAAGTACTCACTTTGATGCAATCAACAATACCAAAATATGCAGCTAGTGTTTAGACATTTTTGTTAGAAATTAAATGTCAAGATAGCATTGTCTTACTACTTTTCCCATACTTAGAAAAGTTAAGGTTCAGTTTGAACTAACAGCCACTAACACTTTTGTTATAATTTTTAAAAGGCCTAAACCCTATTAACTCCAACCCACAAGTATTTAATGCAATGGTCCATACTTCATACTAACCCATAGCAACAAAATATTTAAGCATTAATTAATTATTTCACCAATAATAAATCGCCAAAAATAGTACTTTAAACGTAAGTTCAAGTGTTTGTCATCTTAACGAAAAGAGTTTATCTTAACTTCAAATTTGATTTTTGAGCTCCCAAGTGCACTAGTTAACAATATTTATTTTGATTTTTCTCAACCACAAAAGTGAGTCACATAGAATTTATTTATCATTTCATGTAAGTTTTAAACACTTAAACCCAGCGAACTTGTTTTGCTAATCTCTTTTAGGTCTTAATCTTGGTGCTAAGCAAGCTCGTAACATCAAGGGTGTTACAAATCAGAAGTTGATTACCAGAGAAATCTCGAAGGCAAGCTCAAGTAGAACTTGGATCCTCCAAGGTACAAGCCATAGAGTGAGCACTGACAGGCCGTCACCTCCTCCAAACTCTTCCCTCACTCTCTATCTCACTATTCTATTTATAAGACTAGATCCTATGGAGCACTAATTTTCTCTTGATTGCTAGCTCTAATCCTGAAGATATGAATTAGGGGTTTAGGGATCTGCTGACGGAGGGGGCAGGGGCTGATATATATAGACCTGGAGCATCCATCATGAGCCCTTAGATCAAACTGACTTAAAGAACGATGTAGATGTAACCTAGGAGGCTGTGGAGAACTGACATAATGAGGCAGAGGCTGACAGGTGGCCCAAGGGGCCGGGCGGCCTGCAGGTGGGGTCGGTCAGCCCCACATGGCAGCCCCTTAGCTTCTACTTCGGTGTGGTGTCCTCTAGAGTCCTCTGGAACCTTCTAGTACCCGATTCATGGTGGATAAGCATGATTAATTCTGACATGTAGGTCTGCCTTGATAGTTTTCTAGATAAACCCGACAGAAAATATAGATTTACCAAAACTCATGGAATTTGTTAGTTTAAACCCCTAGACCTTTGTTGGTGATCACAATTGTGCTCTTATACATGTTTTATTGATGGTTTATAATGGTTGTTAACTACCATCAACACCATCACCGTGGGATCTGGAGCTATAGCCCCTCTGTGGCCATCCACGTCACAGCCAACGCCGAGGCCAGGCTCCGCCACTACCCCATCCTCATTGGTGATGATGCCGGCCCTCACTGCCGTGGCCAACACTAGTGTCGACCCCGCCCATGTGGGAGCATCTCCGCAGACCCCCTCCCCGTCCCCAGTGCCGTCGACGCCAGGATCCACGCTCTCACCGACCTGTGGCTCCATTTTACCCACCTTCAGGAGGACGTACGAAGCACCATCGGTGGGCAGGACAATGACAGGCGAGGAGTCCGACGACGATCACCCCACAATCTACCTTGATGTTGTCCATCATCCAATTGCATCCCCGCCGCGCACCCAACAGGCCGCTCTTTGCCTAGCGAAGCCAGCCACTGCGTCCCCCGTGCGTGCCCAGACTCATTCAGTTGTGTATCTGGGGCGCGGTGGTACGGACACAGGATGCCTACCCATGCAAAGGTAGAGGAAGTGCATGCAACCATACCCCTAGCTGGTGCATGGCCTGCCTATTAAGCCAGTGGATGGTCGGGTCCCTGCCTGCCAATGCCTCGACGGCCGCAGGCGGGTCTCCGCCCCCAATGCTGATGTGTGGCGGGAGATCCTACCTCGACAGGAAGCGGGACTTACGGCTGCTTCTGTTGAGCCTCCCTGCGACCCATGTCTACGTGCACAGGCTCAGAAGATACCCACGCAGCTTCTTGGAAGATGCTTCAACTGCCTCTCCTACTCGCATCGAGTAGCGACCTGTCGGTTACCACAGCGTTGTCTGCGTTGCCGTAGATTCTGCCACCTCGCCAGGGACTACAAGCGGCCCAAGTCAGTGCCGAAGGGCGGTGGCCTACCTTGCCGCTCAGCTCATGCCGACAACACGCCATCGGCCTCCAAGCACGCACCTCCCGATAGTCCACCGACCTCGGATGGGACCGTGCTGGGTGCCGTGGGGAGCATCGACAACATTCATCAAAGCCAGAGATGATGCCAACACCGGTGGCGGCGCTGGGATGAGCCAACGTCTGACATCAGCGTGGGCACGCCTGCTGACTACGCCGACGATGCCACTGCTTCGACTACCGCGCACTGCTTCCTCGAGCTAGATCCGCTAGTGGAAGCGATGTGCGAGGGCACAGGGCCTCCGCTTGGATCATCTCGGTCGATCCGATGCGGGACGAGCTTGTCGGCTTCAGCGGTCCCCGCGGCGCAACAACCCCACCCTTTGGCATCCCAGGCAACGGTAAGGATGGTCGGCCGTCCCGAGGGCATGAGGCGACCAATGATGCAGCACCAACCACGGTGGGACAGGCTGATCATGCGGGCGCAACTGGCGACCAGGAGGGGACGGAGGTCTCACCGTCCTCACCATCGAAGGCACACACCATAGCTGTGCCTTTGGCCCAGTGCATGGATGCTGGACCGCAAGCTGAGGTGGCCGACTGCACAACAACGGGCATCGTTCAGGCAACTGATGAGCTGATCGCTGAGGGCACGCCCACACCAAGGGCGGACGCCAAGCGACTGGCTAGGTTCATCGAGGAGGTCTAGGTAATGAGGCAGCCACCTCTCATCAACTCTCCGGCCAAGCAGAAGCTGGCACCAAAGCGGACCACTCTGTCCATTAGGAGCAGACGAATTGCTGCTCAGCGGATGGACCACATCCCAGCTTCCAAACGCGGAGAAGTACTGCTCATGAAGAGGATGGGGATCCTGGCACCTTCAATGTCGATTTCCTCTACAGCCAAGCGTCGTACGATTGGTACTTCTAGGGCACCCTATCGAAAGCAAACGTCGAGGCGTTTGATGGGCTGTTCCTAGCATCCAGGGCGATGACTGGTGGAGCAGCACGGTCTAGTACCTCAGCTAGATCGTAGTTTATGTTGATTCCAATGGATCCAAAGGTTGTCATAGTTAAAAATATAGTCCGTTTGAGGTAATTGTCGGGCTGGGAACAACCTCTCTTGTATTTCAAATTTCTATCTTCTTAATACAATGATACGCAATGCTACTGCACATTTGAGAAAAAAAACTTATCATGGATAGCCTGCGTGTAAACCCAAGTGTGCTTACTCACCCATGTGCGCGCGTTGCACTAGTACTCTTAACAAATAGTTAAGCCTTTTTTCCTCGGCTTAACTTTGTTATATTGTGATATTTTGTGAAATAATAAACACTAGATAAACGAGGACCCACTATTCGTGATTGTAGCTCTATTTATCGGTAGTCCCCACCAGCCTAGCCGGAAGCACGAAGAGATAGCAAGCCGACAACACAGGCCCCTCTGTTCTGCGCATATGTAGGGGCTTGTCGTTAAGGCTGGGCAAAAATAACCGAGAACCGAAAACCGAACCGAAAGAACCGAAACCGAAAATTTCGGTTAGCGGTTAACGATAACAAAAAGTAACGCGTGACAGACAGGGCAAGTTGGCGGCATGCTTGCTTGCAAGTTGCAACTTCAAAATGTGCAAATGGATGTGAAGTGCCATGCATGCATGCATGTAGTGGGAGAGCGCGCCGTGTGGCGTGTGCCGTGTGCCGTGCACCCGCTGGCACACCCGCATTAGGCATGTGCGTGCATGGCCGCGTATATGTACGTGGAGTAACGAGCACCGCAAAGCACCAGCATTCGTGCACAGGCAGAGCTAGCTGATGCTAACGGAAAGTTCGGCTACTTCTATTGTTTACACTTTACAGGCTTACAGCGATGTCACGTTAGCAAATACTGCTGTAAGTAACAATTAAGGTCGTTCTGTAAGACTTTTAAAAGGGCTTTGACTCCGAGTTATCAAGAAGCTCTACTAAATGCCCCTCAAAAAAAAGCTCTACTAAACGGGGTATACAAAATTTTCTCCTCTAAAACCATCATGAAACTGGGGTCTTTTTTTACTAGGAGCTGGAGAGAGAAAACAGTTTCTACCAGCTCGTCCTCTTAAAAAAATACTCTACGAAATAGTTTTGCCAAACTTTTTTTTATACGGTGCTTCGACGTACTCTTACCTCATCAAAAGAGCAGAGTTGAAGCCATTTTAGAGCTCGTTCGGTTCCTTCGGAACGAGTCCCTAGAGCAATTCTGAGTTGAAATTATTCACTAATTTGTATAATCTTGATAAGCTGAAATGGTTTAGGCCCCATCCAAACTAACCGAATGGACCCTTAAACGGATCTGAATAGTCCTGCCAAACTAGTCCTCATTGATGATTAGTCGGAGGAACCTTGTAAGTGCTGCTAGCTCCACAGTACATTCAGAGTTTGATATTTTTAGCGTCTCATATATGTTTTGATTGTGGCACACATTAGGACTCTGCTACCGTGTTAATTATCAAAGTCGCCTATGCATGCAGTACACCCTACTATATATGAAAACAAGCTTAGACACCCACTGGCCCCGGCAGCTCTCGTGTGTGAGCGAAATCCTGTTTTTGTGATGCCTTATGCGACAGGCAGTTAAGTATAAGGACGATGACATCATTTTTTTTTGTCTTTATAAACACTCGTGCCTAATAATTAAGCACCTCCACACATTGTACGTACTCCTACCTGACTAGTGACTTTACCAACAGAGTGCAGACACGGAAGAAACCGACGGCGACGATCGACAACTCTGCAGCTTTGCACGTCTTCTTGGCGGCGTTATGTTCGTTATATTCATATGGATGCTTAACACGATGCATGGTTAAGTTTTAGTTCCAGTTAGCATCAACGACGGAAGACAGTTTAAGCGCGTCACTTGAGTTGCATGCATGATCCGTGACCATGATGATTTAATCTCTGCAGGTTGACAATGCATACAAATCGTCTCTAGTTGACCGTCCGCCGGCGCGACGGGCGACCCGAAGCATTTATGCATGCTGCCGCGCGGGGAGGCAGTGGCAGGCCGACATGCATGCCATTGCCAGCCAGAAGCAGATTAATACATACATATGTATTGCCAGTTGTCACTAGTTTTTGTGTTAATTAATTTGTGTGTGTATATATGTTTTTGCAATGTTTTAAGTAAGCGATCCAAGATATACATATAGGTAAATAAAAGATTGTGATCAGGCAATAATAATACTACTACTAATAATAAAAATCAGTCGCCCCTGCTAGCTAGCTCCCCACACATCGAATCACAATATTTGCGTAGATAGATGATATAATATACTCAGTAGACAGTTTTTATTAGGTGATCGAGCATGCATGCACGTATGGACGGCATGCATGGAGTCGTTGAGTGCTGGGGTCGCCGCGCCATTACTCTCACGGTTCACGTGGATCCCAAAACGATCCCGCGCCGCAATCTTCTCCGATATATCTGATCAGACCGGCGGACATAGCCAGCAGGTCGGTGATTCGCCGTAGGACGAGGGACAACTGTATTACAGTACTATTCTCTTAGTTCCAAATTATAAGAATATTTTATTTTTCTAGATACACCGATTTTATTATACACTTAGGGCAGTCCCAATGGTGTATTGATGATGGTTTCTATCCTCATTAAATGACTTGCCACGTAGGCAAAACGCTGACATGGCAACGTAATTAATGAAGAAAGAGAGCAAAAATCCTAGAAATGGTTTCCTCATAAAGAAATCAGGTCTTCTCTTGACCCAATGCACCAAGAAACCATGAAATCGCCATTGGAGAGAAACCACTAGTTTCTAGGGGGCTCCTGTCGTACTCCCATTGGAGGAAGAAGACAGAGTTGGGAGAGAGAAAGAGAAAATAATTATTACTCATAGAAACCATGTGTTGGAAAGCAGTACTTTTTTGTGCGGTATCCTACTAGTTTCTTTCATTGGGACTGCCCTTACATATATTACTATCCCCACCATTTTAAATTATAAGATGTTTTGACTTTTCTGGATACACAAATTTTACTATAACTTAGATATACCCTATACCTAGATACACAGTAAAATCGATAAAATTCTATCTAGAGAAACTAATACGTCTTATGATTTAGAATGGAGAAAGCAATGTTAGTGGTCTTATAAGTCATTTCATATGGGGCCACACAAGTAGGATTTTTTATGACGTTAATACGAGAGAGTGAGGTGAGAGAAAAAGATCGATGTTAAGCGAAGCAAGCATCCCATAAGCTAAAATTAAGACATCTTCTGCGTCATTGTATCACCTATTGTTCCCATACAATTCATACCATTTCTTTTTTCAGTGCACGAATTAAGTAATATTAGTTTCTATTAGAGAAACAAAAAGATATCTCGCTTCACATATTGTTTATTAATAAATTGATTCAAGACTATGGTGGTACTATTGAGACCGCCTATAAAACAACATTGATGTACTTGACCTTAATTATATGTTGACTGCTCGTGCCACGCTACATGTAGATTTTGTTTAGGGCCTCTTTTGTCACTCCTTTTGATCATGGCGCTATTGTAGTATTAAGCTGTTTGCACCTCCATACGAAATTAACCAAGGGATAGATGACGTCTATGAAGCTAGGTCTTTGGAGGCTTCATTAGCTCTAACTCTAGCTCAGGCTACTATAGTAATGGAGCCAATGCCGCAAGGCATCCAACACCTTGCCACTGGCTACAAATCGCTTTGGTCCGTCTAACCTCAAATGACTCCAAATTTTCAACCATAATCCTAGAAACCCCAAATCGTTCCTGAGCTTGAGAAGTCTGATCTCGCTATGGTGGAAAACGAGGGACGGTGGGAGAAAAGAGAGAGGGGGGGGGGGGGGGGGGGGGTGATCTCGCTACAGATCTACGTCAACATTTCGTTCTCATCACCTAATCCCCTGTTCCAAAATGGTATATATGTTGTTTTAGTTTTCTCCTAATTCAAACTTTTTTTTTTCTAATTTTGACTAAGTATCTAAAAAAGTATATTAACACCTGGCTACAACAACAACAACAACAAATAAATACACTATCAATAAATGTTTTAAAAACTAAGTTCAATGCTATACCTCTTGATTCGTTTTTCTATATAGCTGATTGAAGTTAGAGAAACTTAACTTAGGATACAACTAATTAATGATGGTTTATATTTTGAAAAAAGGGAGGGAGTATATGTTTCTTTGCCTTACTTCACGCCTCATATTTCGATGGTGCAGAAAACCTAGCTGAGCGAGCACGCAAGCTCGTTTGACTTTCACTTTTCTTATCCATGACAGTTACCCAAAGGCGCCTACCAGTTTCGTTCGTGGATTAGTGGTCCTCATTACATGACGTTCCTTTCATAGCTGAACTATACCCTGCTTGCGTGCTGAATGCTGACGTTGAAATGTACTGATCAGCTCTAGCCGTGACCAAAGGTGGTCTTCTATATTTTGCATCAAACAAATTTCATGTATATATATTTCCTACCGTACAGATCCTGGCCAGTCGATGCCTCATAATGTTTTCTGATATTGTTCTAAGTGTTTCGTTAGCATCATGGATGTTGAAGTAGAAACAACTGGAGTGGCATTGGTAGGGATGCAAACGAACCCGCATATATATAGGCTTAAATTTATGAGTTACCATTGGTTGGATCGAGCAGCGACGACAAGACGAGACCCGCTAGACGAAGCGCAGCAGATGAAGTGCCCTCGTTTCCTGCCTACAACTAGAAGGCGAATTGGGCTTCCTCGATCTATTCTCTTAATTTGTTAGATGCTGCCTCTTTTAATTTCCCTCATCCGCCTACAACGAGATGAAAACCATTTCCTTCATTTTCTTTGATAACAAATTTCTTGCCACATCAGCCAAATGTTTATGTAACACTGTGATAATTAATACATATACAAATTGCCCTAGTTTTAGCACTGGGGAGTGCACGTCCCGATACTCCACTTTTGCAACCTGCAGATACATGCATGCTGCCCTACAAATATCTGTATATATGCGTGCATGTGTCGCGTGTTCGTAGATAAAGCAAATAACATGCATGCATTGCACGGCAGCTGCCCAGCTAGCTAGCTAGATTCCCCGGATCTTAAAATGGCCAAGTGGTTAGTTTCCTTAACGAACTGAGTAGAGTTATACTACTACCATTAAGGAGAGTAGGAGACCATGAATCACGGGTCGCTAACATGCGTGGGCATCATAATAGTCTCTCTCAGTCACTTGGAGAACAGTACGTAGCATCATGATGCATGAATTGACTGGTGACCACAGCCAAAAAATAGTCACTGTCAACTGCCAAGAACCGAAATTAAACGAACGGTTCATATTTATTTATGTGATAGATGGTGCAGGCGGGCACGGGGTCCAGCGACGACGCGACACGATGTGATGCATGCATGTCGGGCAACCGTCGGCCCGTGCGTACGTTTCACTGCAGCTTATCTTTTGAAGTAGAAACAACGGGATAGCTATATAGCAAAGCCATTGTACTACTTGGGATGAGAGCCACACACTTCATCGGTGTCTGTCGCTCCTCAACTTGCCACAGCCGCTGCTCATATTTTTCAAAAAATTATTTTTTTAGAATGTAACGATGTTATTTTTTTGATTTAGTGATTAGAATCGTGCACGTGAATAAGTGGCCTCAAATTTATAGGGACCTCAAAACTACATCCCACGAGGAGGTGATCAATATTCAATATGATGTGCCGATTTTTTCGTATATTGCCAAGTGTACGACGAGACCCTGTGCTGACTCTTTAGGAATCGTTGCGTCTCTTCCTACTCGATACACTATACTTACTCGTCGTCGTCTGCCTGATCGATCAAACTCACCGTCTCTGCTTCCACTACAAACATCAAAGTGCAAACCACAGAGCATTGGCAAGGGAGGGGGTTTAGTGGCAAGTGCCAAACTACCATATATATAGTGCCATAGATCCATAAAGAATTGAGATGATTGGCACCTGAAGGCTAGCGTCCAGCAAGCAGGGAGCCTAATTCCTAAAGAGTTGTAGGTGTAATCAACTATTTGTCTTATATTACGGTAAAAAATATTTCTTTGTGTTAACTCCTCAATGATGTGGTGACTTCCGTCATCTTCGAAACCTGAGCTTGCTCAATCTTTCCAAGGTACCTATAGGGGTAGGGTTTACACATATTCATACAGGTGTGTGTGTGTACATGTGTGTTTCGGTGTATTGCATGTGCCGTGTAATTCCAAAAAAATGATCACTCCTTAGGATGTTATAGCAATTGATTGTATGTGTAGTATATCCTTGTTACTAAACACAAGTTTCTGGCCAAGAGACTCTCAGTTAAGGGAAAATTGTCTAAGACTAGTTTATTATATATCATACTACACGAGTCTAATGACAAGGATATATATAGTCAAGCACTTACTGATGATATGTGTTTTCCACATATAAATGGATCATTATAATATATACACAACTGTGTGCCCTACATGTAGGTTTTGAATTACTCCCTCCATCATACAAAATGTTTATGCATGTATAGCGATTTTTGTGTCGAAAACTTAAACTGATGTTGCTATCCATCGATTAATTCCAGGTGCATTTTTATACATTTGATTGGTCTCTTTCTAGGATTCATTATTCTTATCTGGTCCTGCAATGAGACGTATAGATATTGACTTCACCATGAGCTCCTACTTAATTTTCATGTGCAATTCTAGCATCATATTAATTATTACTTGACTATGTATGGAAATTATTGTATGTACATCATGCATCACTTCATCCACAAGCTACGCTCAGGAAATTGATGGGAAGCAATATAGTTCAATTACCTTAGGAATAATAATTACCTGTCTCATACAAATGAATTAATTCTAGCCTTAATTAGTTAATTTATGCTATATTTACTCAAGATTTGAAAAAAAAGGTATGTTAAATTCCATTCAATGGTTATATAACCATGTTTTTCCTCTTGCTTTCAAGAGAAGAAAAAGAGTACTTATATAATGTCGGGGCTGACAGCAACTACTATATTTTAGAGCTTAGGGTGATTTAATAATGGGCTAAACAATGGATCATCAGACATTGTCTTCTTTATATATTTATTATGCTACCTAATAATTGGACCTAATATAATGGACATAAACGCCGAGGAGCTCAAATAGAGGCCTAGGGTCGCCAAGCCCTGGATATATATACATGTAGTAGTCCTTGCTTTGGTAGGAGCCTCACACACACACACACACACACACACACACACACACACACACACACACACACACACACACACACACACACACACACATATATATATATATATATATATATATATATTTGATTGTGTGTGATGCAAGAACAAATAAATGCCTGAGTATTTTGTGCAACCTTTCTTTATCACACGATGATGTGTTGGGAGATTAGCAAAAGCAAGGTGTCTAGCTAAGTAGTAAACTACTCTACCTCTTATAGGGATGAGTCACCCTGGGCATTCGGTCAGTTCGGTCATCAGAAACCTGGGACCGATCGGTCTTTGCAAAAAACGAAGACCGAGGAAGTTCGGTCTCGGTTAGTTCGGTTCGGTCTCGGTCACGACCGAACTAACCGGACCTGAGTAGCAGCCACAAACAATAGCAGAATCTATAGCAATTTTCAACAGCATGCTTTCTATTTGAAGGCAAAAAAAATAACAACACAATATATAAAACAAACCACACATTATTATGACAAGTTCTAGCACACAACTTTCTCAGTTCTCACAAATCACAATCACACATAATGACATAACATAAGTACAGAACAAGAACTACGGTCAGTTCGGTCACTTCGGTTAACCGACACATATGACCGAACTTCTATCGGTTACTTCGGTTAGTTGGGAGCCAGGACCGAACTCATGACCGAACTTTTCGGTCTCGGTCTTTTCGGTCTCGGTCTCGGTCTTTTCGGTTCGGTCTTCGGTCTTCGGTTAATTATGCCCAGAGTGAGGGATGAGTGGATTCAAGGATAAAAGATTAGCTAACGGTTCAGTAGTTTACATAAGATATATGCAGGAGGATAATTTATAATAAATGGGAAGAAGGCAAGTTGTCTCCATCGCCTTAGTTTTGTTTTTTCTTACAATTTTTGTGTGGTCACGTTGGCAGTAGGTCCCATCCCATTTTTCACATTATCAAATGTGCAAGAGGGGTATGACCTGTCTGTTGCCATTTAACTTGATGACATGGACATGTGTGTGTCTTGACTATTCAAAAGAGCGAGTGAGAAAAAACTAATCATCAATAAAGGGCTGGTGATGATAGTTGTTGTTGACCAGTGAGGTTTGCTATGCAATTTATGTAGTACTATATTGATCACCTTTGGTACTAGATCCAATGATTGGATTATATATTTAGGTATATCATGAAGATTCTTTAGAGCTTCATTTTTAAGAACTTAAGGCTCCAAATGACTGAAGTTTCTTAAGAGCTTCATTTTTAAGAACTTAAGGCTCCAAATGACTGAAGTTTCTTAATTTTATACCAGCTATCAACAAAATAAATATATCTGTACTGTGATTCGCAATAGAAACAAAATAGATATAGCAAAGAAGCAACATTATTGTTGTTATATATGTACTTTAATTAGTGGTGGTCATTATTGGTTTTTTATGAGACAAATTTAAATGCGCTTATACTTTATTTGTTATAGCCAACTATTTTTGGTGAAATTGTCGGAACCTAATTTCCTCATCTTGTATTTTACCTAAGTGTCTAGACAGACTCTTAACTCTGCTAATAATAACACTAAGTGTGTGATGCCAAATTTATTTTGGCCTCACCTGGCTGCTACATCTCCAACCCAATAACTTGCATGTCGGCACAAAAGCTGAAAAGAAAGAAAACAAATATATGCATCCTGCATGTGTGTTTTGAGAAAAAAAAATCGGAAGGATCCACTAATACATTTGCCACAAGGAATATATTGCCCTCTTATCAAGATCAAGCACTATACTCTAAAAATTCTTGTTATCTCTCTCTCTCTCTCTCTCATGAAGACAAAAACTCACCCTTTTTCCTACTATCTAAGGAGGCATCATTAAAAAAATACAATTACTTGTGTCTCGCTATCAACGGCTATGTTGTCTATCACTGAAAACATGAGTACTCACATAATTAAAGTACGAGTACTCACGTAATTAAAGTCTAGAACTTAAACTTGTATGATCATGTTCCACCACAAAGAACCTGATCAACTGGTAGTTAATTGTTCTATTTTTGTTATAGATCACCGTGCTACCATGCTTAAGGGTCTTTTTGTGCGGCTTACCCCCTGGCTCCAGCTCCGGCACAGCAGTATACTGTAGCGTTAAGAGCCAGTGAAGCTATGCCTTTTGTAGGCTTCTTTTCTAGTTCATTTTTTTTCTCCATTTTGTGAAATGGCTCCTTGTTTAGTAGTGAATAGTGTCACTACGGTGCATTGGCGGGAGGTGCCGGAGCTGGCCTAAACTGCATCAAAACAGAGCCTAAGAAGAGCATTATCTTATAAATCGGATGCAACAATTTCTATAGGCCCTAGGGTGGTTGTGCATTATCTTATAGTACTTGGTCTAACCAAGTTTTCTCCAATAAAAGAAGCAATACATAACTTCGCATAGGTCGAAATTGGGTTTATGCTGATACTTATACTGATTTGTTGTGAGAGAAAAACATTGTTCATTGACTGAAAAATATATAGTTCAAGCGAACATGGTGGTAGGATAGTGCATCACAGATGGTGAGATCTCGTTGGAGGGATAAACAAAGTTGCAGAGAGAGATAGCTGGGTAGCAATTAGAATATGTGTATAGTGAGGTTATGGATGGAGGGCATGTGCACAGTGCAGTGTGCAGGCAGCGTGCACAGCTCCCGCTGGCAGCAATGCCGTGGCCGTCCATTGGGCAAGCCCATATCTTCATGGATTACCTTTTAACAATGAACGCAATTTAATTTGTGACATTCAGCTACGACATTGTTGACTTTTAGCTCGGCCTTAAGGGCGTCCGCAATGGACCGCTTCAAATCGCTAGCAACATGCAAACAAGATTGAATAAAAAAAAGAAGCAGCAACATGCACAACATGCAAAGAGGAGAGAGGTAGACACAGGTCTTATTCGGAGCTGTGCGAGCCTAGCGCTTTGCTCGTCCTAGCGAGTTTGTTTCTTACGATCTCTCTCCTATAAATAATATAAATAATCCTTCTAGTAGGCCATTTAAAACTCGTTGGGGACGCCCTAATAACTATAAGAAGCAATCAGTCTGTTCGCTTGCTCGTATACGATCGTGGATTATAAGCTAAAATAGTATTTTTCTCTCACACCAAACCATCGTTTACGACGAAACGAACCGGCTGAATGACTTTTCAATAGTACTTGACTTTATTTTAGGGTGGTTTTATTGTTAACATGGAAATATATATAGTCAACGCTAAAATAGTTATTGCATTCAATAATTTTGGTAGAGTATCTTCATTTTTTTGGAGATTTTTCACTCTTATTACAATGGAGTGTATAAACAACTTAAATATGTCTACATATTTGGAATCATGTATAATATGCTTATTTTAAGAAAAACTAAATAAAAAATATTTTTTCATGTGACATAATTAAAATTTAGTTGCTTCTAGAGATAATTGACTTTCTGATAACCATACATGCATTTGAATTTTTTATAGTTCTTTAAAAGCAACATACTAATTTGCCAAATTGCGGCATGATTTCCAAGGTAATTCATAATTGACTTTATTTTTTTAGAAAAGTTTAGTTGCACGTTGGATTAGTGTTCTGAAGCTAAATCAATTTGGTATGGATTTTGTGATGATCAACATATTGACTAGTGTTGTGAAATGTATTTCTTCTAGTGTTGTGATCCGGTCCATCTCTCACTAGTGCTGTGCTTCGGTTGGATTGTGCCAATTACCTTGGCAGTCATAATTGACTCGATAAGGTTAAACTAAGGGAACCTTTATACTTTATCTTATATAAGTCAACTTGACTCCTTGATAAAAGAAAATAATCGACATGAAATGGGACCTCTCGGTAGCCTCCACCAGCAAAACAGAGCCCTTGTTACTTGCTGTTCTAGCTCGTATACCTATGACTTGGTACCTAGGAGGATGATCACTCACAACTTCAAAAGGGTCATAATCGACTTGAAATCCTAACATGGAAAAAAAAGAATAGGAACTAGGACATCACTAGAGAAGAGTATGACGTACAAGTGTAAGCTATCGATGGATGCTAATAAGAATGCACGTAGAGCTTACAAAGAGGTTTTGATATTTGATATTTAATTTGTGAGTCTCGTAACATTCGACACCTATGTCACAGTGACACGTGGGGTCAATCTGAGTTCCTGGTATATGGTTAGGGTGTCAAATCTCTGAAAGGCTCACGAATCATGTCATTTTATAAAATGGGGCTGTTGGATTTTTACCCTTGTTTTGTATCGAAATTGTGATTTTGCTCCTGTTTTTACTTTGTGAATTTACCCCTGTGATTTCAAAACGAAGCGCCAGTTTGCTCCTATTCCGTCATCCTCCTCTAACTGTGTTAAATTTTATACAAAAGGACAAAAATACCCATGTAATTTTGCTCCGTTTGTTATGTCTATTTGTGATTTTACCCCTAATTTGGAATGACACATTTATAATGTATGTTGATAAAAATGATTACATTTGGTCAAATATATTTGGCACAACTTGACATACATATATCCAACAAGCCATCAAGAGGGTTCTCGTTCTGTGGGTACCCCATAGTCATCGTCGTCCAAAGAACAAGGTCAATGTAGCTGAGCTCATCGATCATACACTGCATCCCACTTGACATACATATCCAGCAACGACGCATCCGCTGAGCATCGAGGTCCACGACATCACATTTTCGTCCTGGGATTCTCTCGAACACCTTCCCGGCGCACTCCAAGTCCCCAACTTTCGCGTACATGTCGACCAAGCTGTTCACATGAAGCCGTTCGCGCCGCCGGCTTTGACGGCGCCGCAGTGCAGCCTCGTACCGTACCCGTACTCCGCGGACCTGATGCAGGCCTTGAGCGCAAGCGACAGCACGAAGTCGCCCTGCGCCTCGGGCAGGGGCGCTGCCGCCGCATGTCCTATTGCAGCGCGACAGCTTCTGCGTGGCGCTCTGTTTGAACTAGACACCGGAGCATGACCCCTTTGGAGTACGCGTCCGAGCGTGGGGTGCCATCGAAGACCATCCGCGTGGAGGCGAGGTCGCCCAGCGCGCGCACGACGAGAGCCCCGGCTGCCCCCCGCGCGTGCGCCCCCTCGCCCGGGAACAGCCGCCAGCGCACGAGCCCAGAGGTCGGGAGGTGCACGAGGAAGAGGCAGATAAGGATAAGGGGTAGTGTAGTCGTTTCGCCTTTGCTTTTCTAGTTTAGATTTTTTTATTCGTCTATTTCCTGTCCATCTAACGGACATCCAAAATAGAGGTAAACGGACAGTTCATTTTAAAATATCAATGGTAAAAACACAAAGTTAAAAAAGTAGGGACAAAATCACAATTGGAGTTCTGAAAAGGGCAAGAACATAATTTTTCCTTATAAAATTTATTTATCAGATTTACAAAGTGTAACGAAATTTCTAAATAAACTATTTGATTTTTTTTTCACGATCATGCCTCGACACATGTTTCATTAAGAATAAATACAAGAGTTACAACACAAATGCGAATAACACATTGCTCCAGACAGCTAGTGGCGATCCTAGGTAATTAGGTGAATGCCCTTGCGAACAACTAACAAGTAACAATAGGCTCATCGCCGACTCGAAACCAACACACACCCGGTGACTACATTGCACTAAGACTGTCTCCAACGGATCCAACCAAAAAACAAGATACATTTCCCGGTTTAGGTTGTGCACAGTGAAAAGGTCCGTGATCCATAAACTCCCTTCTCCAACCGTCGGGCGCAACAGAGCGTCCTCTTCCCTTCCTCCTCCTCTCGCGAGCCCCGCCGCCTCTTCCCTTCCTCCTCTCGCAGGCCCACCGATGGGAGCGCCTCCCTCCCCGCCGAGCAGATCCCGCCTCCCTCCCCGCTGAGCCGCCGAGCGCCGAGGTCGCCGGCAACTCCGTCCGTAGGCCCACCTGGCCAAGCGCCCCCGTCTGCGGTGCCGCCTGGCCGAGCGCCCCCGTCTGCGGGCCCGCCGGCGCCGCGGTCCCGCCTCGCCGTCGTCGTCCGCGGGATGCTCCGAGCTTCGGCCCTGGCGTCGCTGTGCCCGGCGAGATCTGGACCCGCCGCCACCGTGCGGGCGAGCTCCGGCCCCAGCCTCACCACGTTCGCGCCAGCGGCGCTCTTCTCCGCGGGCGGCGAGCGGCCCTTGCCGGCGGCGCTGCTCCACCGTAGGCGGACCTCACCGGCAGGATCCTCCCTCCCCTGCCTGACGTCGCATGTCCCTGCTCCCACCGACCTCCATTGGCGACCACAGCCCCTCTCCTGCCCGATGCCGCCTACCCCTGTTCCCTCCGATGGCAGCCGAGCGGATCCGGACTCCACGACGGCAGCCGCGCCTCCACCGACCTCCATCGGCCCCGGCCCTGTGCCGGGCCCCGGCGGTCGCTCCTCCCTCTCTCTCTCTCTGTGTGTTTTGCGTCGTCGAGAACGACGACGCTTTTTTGCCTTCCGACACCGCTGCTACGCAAAATGGCTGGCTTGAATGCGTCCTCCGTTGGATCGTGAGTTTGGGACGTAAAAACACTGTGCACGATGCATTTTGTGTTTAGGGTCGCCTTTTGCGTGCGCCGTTGGAGACAGGTCTAACTAAAGTAAACAACCATAAAAGTCTGGCTTCCAACCTTTTTTTTTTTTGCTTCCACAAGCCTGTCTTAGGGGCTATTGCATTATGGAAGACTAGTTAGACCCTAAGCCAAGCAACAAACGCACCCATAGTTACACGTAAAAGGTAGAGAAATATTGTAAAGATAAAAAAAGCTAGACATGTCATTCCAATATTTTATTAAGCTTTAAAAAAGATAGACACGTAAAACAATAGAAAGGGAAGTATGTCTTAGCTAGCAGGTTAGCACGGGCCTAGTACGTACGTATGGATCAATCTTGATCACGAACCAAGTAACTAAAAGTGGCAATCACACTAAGTGCCCAAAGTCCAACCCAATCAAAAGGTTGCAACGTTTACGCTTTCATGTTATCCCAAACAGTGAAAGCAACCAGCACTATGCAATCATTTTTTGTGGTTTTATATAGTACTTACCTATAGTTATCTTCTTAATTAAATTTCTTCAGCACTTGTAAACTTTTGTGACAACGTTCCCTGCTCAGATTCTTCAAAATTTCCCCCTTATATATATATATATATATATATATATATATATATATATATATATATATATATCCGACCTTTTAACATTTCTGAATTTAAACGGGCAAGTTAATCCAATTGAACAAATGACAAGAATTCTCAAAAAAGCGTAAGCACCACAGTTCTTGCTTCTTGAAATCAGGGCTGGTCCACAAACCCACTCTTGTCACCTCGTGACAGCAGGAAATAGTAAGCGCATAATCTTCCAAGAAATTTTAATAAAAAAACCCTGAAGAAGTCAATGTCCTGTTTATTTATCTAATTTATTGTAAGAGAAAAATAATATTTTTTCGTAAAAAAAATATGACTTATAAACGAAACAACAACGCGCAAAACGTAAGGGGGAAAAAAAAAAAGACACATAAGAAAAGAGCAGCGAGCAAGCTGAAGGTGAAAGCCTCAGCAGCTCGTCGTCCCGTTCCCCCCACTTCTTCCTCAGATAAGGAGAGGCCCCATGCCAGAGAAAAAGGCATCGATTTTTTCCCCTTAATTGGCCCAAGACCTCAGCCGCCTACCAGCAGCAGAAAGAGGTATGATTCTCGCATTGCTTGCTCCCTGCGTTTGCCCGCGATTTTTGCTGTTTTTTCTAGCTCCTCTTGCGAGTTTTTTCTTTTTGCCGTGTTGGAACCGCAGCTACGCAGGCGAGCGCGAGTACTAGCGTGATTTGGTCAGTGGATCCCGTTGAGCTGCTTCTCCCTCGCGGCCGATTTGCGAGAGCAAGCAGGTCCCCAGGAAGCGATCTCATTTTTCGTTATTTTTTAGTTCCCTACACCAAAGATCAGAATCAGATCCGAGGCCACCCGTTTGCTAGCGAGCAAAAACTTACCTTTCACCGGCAATCTCCGCCGCCTCGGCAAGGATTTTCCCCGGCCGGAACTCTGCAACATGGGGGGATCGATTGCTGCAACCTCCACGAGCTGCGCTGCCCACGAATCAAAGTCAGCAGCGCTGCCTGAACTGAGGTACGTGCTTGTTTCGCCGTCTAGTTACGCTTCTGATCTCGAGAACCCGTCGCAGTTGCCTCAGACTCGAGGGAGCCGGCGGCGGAAACACCGTGCGGCCCAAATCAAGCTTCCTAATGCCAGGGCACCCAATCGAGCTGCCACAATCGAGATCCCCATCACCTGAATCGAGGTCCTTTCGACCAGAACCTAAGCTCCCGCCGCCGACGTCGAGATAGCTGTCACCCAAATCGAGCTTTCCGTCGCTGCCGGACGTTGTAATCGGAGCTTCGGGCAGCATAGCTTGAGCTTGCTACTGTATCGAGCAAGCAAACCAAACGCTGGGGATCTTGCTTTGCTGCGCTAGCTTAGCCTAGGTATCCTTGCTAGGAATCACCCTCCTTTTTGGTGATGTTTTGACTTGCGAGTGCCTGGTGTCACTGGGGCTGCTTTTTCTCTTCTCCTTTGGAGTTCTGAATGAAGCCTATGATGGCCTTGTAAGAAATAGAAATATATGAAACTTACGCTTGGGTCGGGGAACGCCTACGAAGAAAGTTTTGGCTTAAAGGTGGAAGCTTTTGAGGTTTTCCCATGCGAAATAAATGCATTTTTCGATGTTATTTGATGGATTTGGTTGGCACTCGGTCAAAAGGTGTTCTTGGTTTGCCCTTTTTATGCTCTGGTTGCTGTTGCAATTGCAATTTCCCTTTCCCTTTGAATTTGTCGCTCTAAAAGTTGGTTCTCTTTGCCTGAAGGATTTCAGTTCTTGTTGCTGATTGGGTTGTTTGGATCTATCTGCAGGCAGACAAGCTAGGTTTTACTGCTTCCTTGGGCACAAAGATCCGCTGACCTCTTGGTAAAAATCCATTCTTCCTGGGAAAACCTCCTTGTGGAGTTGTGGTGCATAAACTGCCGAGTACACACTGCCATTTCTGGACAAGGAAACTGAGAACTACTATCCACATCTGGCACGACCCTTGTCAAAAACCATGGCTGTTCACTTGCCATGAAGCTGCTTGAACTGGAGGCACCTAAATGCTGTGGATTGTTCCTATGCAGATGATTGGATCAGTGGTGTCAGGCTTCGGGGGGTTTGATCAGATGTTGTATGAATAATAGCAGGATTGTTTGAGAGACTATAGTTTGGGTACTGTTTGCTTCTCTATTTACTGGTACGGTTTCCTACTGATCTGCGGCTGCGCAGGAAGGCGTTCTCTTTTTTGCCGTACCATGGATGCCACGGATGTTCAACAGAGCATGGGATTTATGGAGTCCAGGGGTGGTATGCCTAAGTTTTTCCATGCCCTTGGACCAGCACTCCTGATTTCAATGGGGTACATTGATCTCGGGAAGTGGGTGGCAGCCGTTGAAGCTGGTTCTCGTTTTGGATTCGACCTGGTGTTGCTGGCTCTCCTTTTCAACTTCACTGCCATTGTATGTCAGTACCTTGCTGCTTGCATTGGCACTGTCACAGGGAAGAATCTTGCAGAGGTATCGGTTTACCGATGTTGTTCCTTGGTTTTGCTGGCCTTCTCTTGAGATTTAGTTCAGTAAATGTTTGTTTTCATTTCACAACGCTATATTATGGTTTGATATTGAGTTGGACCTGAAGGAACTGAGAAGACTAGAGAGTAGGGAAAGTTCATTGCGAGCTATTCAATTTATGCAGATTGTTGATAAACAAACTGTATAAATTTACTTGCCTTGTTAAATAATTCTTTTCCATCTATAGTTCAATTATAATACTACTGGATGTAGAAGGGCTTCTTTTTGAAGGAAAATAAATCTTTATCTCATCTTACTTGTTCATGATATTCCTTTGAAGTTGCTAACTTTTTCATGCCTTCACATGAAACAGATATGCCACCAAGAGTACAACCAGCCAACATGTATTTTCCTGGGTGTTCAAGCTGGATTGTCCTTGTTGACATCAGAGCTGACTATGGTATTTGCACACTTCCTTGGATGTCTCTCATATCTTTTGATGTTATTTGTGAATTCTCATCCTGTAAGGCAATGTTACATAGTAGTTCTGACATGCTAGATTCTGATGGCTATATCTGGAATTTTCAGATTTTTGGCATAGCACTCGGATTCAACCTCCTGTTTGAATATGATGATCTCATCACAGGGATATGCTTTGCAACAGTGGTGCCTAATCTGCTACCATATGCTATATCCCACCTGGTAAGATTACTACTTCAAGAAGGATACTTGCACAGACACTGATACACTAATGTGACTTTATGTTTGCTAGTTACTTACCCTTTATGTCTGCTCTAGGGAAAGAAGATGGAAGGGACAGTAAATGCCTGCATAGCAGGATTTGCACTTCTTAGTTATGTGCTTGGCTTATTGGTTAGCCAGCCACAAATTCCTCTCACAATGAACGTAATATTTCCCAAGATCAGTGGTGAGAGTGCTTACTCTCTGATGGCGCTTCTTGGTGCAAACATAATGGCACACAACTTCTACATTCATTCAACAGTTGTCCAGGTAAATTGTTTGATTAGTGCACTCGAACTTAAAATTTAGCCATTTAGGGGACAACGGCTTGCTAGAAATAGTTCAAACCATACATTTACATGTATTTCAATTTTGGCTTTTGTCTATATGAGTTTGGAAACTCCTAAGAGTCAGCAACGAGATCATTATATTGAACTTCTGCTCACGCCAGTTGGATATTGGATACAACTTGTAAACTATATTTATTTCCTTTATTAATTTGATGAATTGTGGGTACACTGCATCGAATGATCAAAATAAAACAAGATGTAATTAGTCATGTTTCAATTGTTTGCATAACTTCATACAAGTTTTCACTATAGGATCCACACTTTGTTCATCTCATCATCTGTACACATTGTGCTCAGCTTTTGGAAATTTTTGATAGTTCATGAAATTTTGCATCTTATGTTCGAGTTTGTAGCATATTACAAAACATCAAAATTGTACTATTTCTAACTTTTCACATCGTGCTCAGTGGATAATATTGACATGTGCAAAAAATGAAAGTAGCGAAAGTTTGCGCACTTGTGGTAGTTTGTTTTTGCTGAATTGTCTTCAGTTTCTGTGCGTATTCTTAATCAAGAAACATTGTATTTGCAGGGTCAGAAAAAGTCATCTGCAGTTGGTCTTGGCGCCTTATTTCACGACCATCTTTTTTCAATATTGTTCATTTTTACTGGAATCTTTATGGTGAACTATGTTCTAATGAACTCTGCAGCAGTGGAATCTACTAATACTCTTCTCATTACCTTCCAAGATGTTGTAGAGCTAATGAATCAGGTAAGCACCTAAATTTCCTATTTGTTTACTCCGCTCTGTGCTAAGTTTCTGCTGAAAGTTTTATTTAGGAAGCAATCCTACTCCGCTATAAAAAACTGAACTTTTGAGTACTTTGCAGATTTTTGTAAACCCTCTGGCACCAACTATATTTTTAGTGGTTCTTCTCTTCTCCAGCCACATCATCTCGCTGACATCTGCTATCGGTAGCCAAGTGATTTCACAGCATTTATTTGGTATAAACCTTCCTCTTTCTGGACATCATCTCCTACTGAAGGTTTTTGCCATAGTTCCTACTCTATACTGGGCGAAAGTTGCAGGAGCTGAAGGGATTTACCAATTATTAATTATATGCCAGATTATCCAGGCCATGCTCCTTCCATCTTCAGTCATCCCACTTTTTCGTGTTGCTTCATCAAGATCAATAATGGGAGCCCATAGAGTGTCTTTGCATCTGGAGATACTGGGTTTTCTTGCATTTCTCCTTATGCTATTTTCAAATATCATATTTGTGGCAGAAATGCTATTTGGCGACAGTGGCTGGATGAACAATCTGAAAGGATATACTGGAAGCCCTGTGGTGCTCCCATATACTTTTTTCGTTTTAGTTGCATGTGTATCTGTGGCTTTTTCACTGTACCTGGCTGTTACACCATTGAGATCTGGAAGCCATGAAGCTGAATCCCATGAATGGTCTGTGCATTCTCAGAGAGAACTCTTGAATACTCCTCAAGAAAGGGAAGATGTTAAGGTGGACAATGTTACATATGAGGAAGATCAGAGATCAGATGTTGGCCCTTCTCCCAGGGATGTGCCTGACAGCCATCCGGAACTGGCCATGGACTATATGGATACTTCTGACACTGCTGTAGAATCTGATCACGACTCTCAACAATCTACTGCTTATGCATCCACTGCTCCTGAAACCTGCCCCTCCCCGTCATTTACTCGTGAGGAGACAAAATCAGTTGTTGCAGTCAACTGGCCGGAGCCTTTGGAGAATGTTCCTACTTCTACTGTGTTAGAGGAAAGCACAGTAGAAAGTGTGGTATCTAGGATGACGACTGAAAGAGATGTTTTAGTAGAAACAGATGTTTTCTCAGCTAAGGATAAGGAAGATATGCATGCTTTGGAGTCTGAGAAGTCAATTGTTGATAGCACCCCTTGTGTGTCTGATGATGGTCCACCATCCCTTACCTTCAACAGGGGAAAAGGCTCAGATGCAGGAAATGGAAATGGTAGTCTCTCGAGGTTATCTGGTTTGGGCCGTGCAGCAAGGAGGCAGCTAGCTGCTAGTCTTGATGAGTTCTGGGGGCATCTGTTTGACTACCATGGTAAGCTCACTCAAGAAGCTAGCACAAAAAAGTTTGGTATCTTGCTTGGGATAGACCTTAGAAAACCTAGCACAGCTGTAAGAACGGATAAGCAAGCTGTTGAAATACCCAAGAATCCACTTGTGAGAGACTCATTGCGGGGGGCAGCTTTTTTGTCAAGCTCAGTGGACCTGATGTCCCCTAAGAATGAGACATCGAACTTGGAACTTGCATATGGGCTTCAGAGGGGACCGGGCATGGGATTGTCAAGCTGGTCTCAGGGTATGCAGCTACCAAATACACAGCTGCAGAGCTCAAGCAACAGCCTACTTGAGCAAAGTGCAAGATTAAACTCAAATTTTAGTGCGCCATCTTATTCAGACAACAATCAGTTCTACCAACCTGCAACAATTCATGGGTACCAGCTCACGTCTTACTTGAAACAGATGAATGCCAGCCGAAACCCTTACTCTAGCATGCCACTGGACCCACAGCGGCTTCCGAAAATCATCTGGGTCTGCTGTGCCAACCTATGTTGATTCCGTGATGCATGCTCGTAATCATAATCTGCTTGCTTCACTGGGTGCTACTCCTTCACAGATTCCTGCAACATCCCGCGTAGGCTCAATGATGCCTGAAAGATCGTATTATGATCCTTCCACTGCTGATGGGAATGAAATATATAAGAAAGTATTAATACCTATGGTACATAATATTGGCATTAGATAGATTGTTAAAATTTTTAATAATAAACTTATTTGGAGATATAAATAGTACTAACATTTTCTGCAACTCTAGTTAAACTTAAAAAAGTTTGACCTACACGAATACCATAACAACACTTAAAAAGGAATAGAGGAAGTACTTGATATGAATTCGGATAATTTAAGAACCACATGCGAAACGCACAAATTACGTTCCATTGTTTAAAGGAGGATTCACAGGTACATGTGTCTTGTGTGTGTCCCTTATGTACCGTTAGAAAATTAGCGCATCTTGAGACAGTGATGATTCTACCTTATATAAGAGCAACTCCAAGAGACTCTTTATATTCTTTCTAATTTAAAGGAATAGAGACTTTGGTGAAAAAATAACATCCAATAGCCTCTTTAATTGGATCTCTAAATATAGACATCATCTGTTTCGAATTTCTCACTAACCAAAGATGTAGAATGAAGATGATTCATTAGAGTATGCACAAGAAATGCAAAAGCTGTTAGAGGATACAAAGATATAGAAAACGAATTTTACTCAAATAACTCTCCAAGTGATGATTTAGAAAGTAAACTTTAGAAAGACTCATGGAGATGCTCTGAGAAATTAAAAGAAATGGAATAGCTTTATTTATCACTTGGTAACAGTACTAGCAGTACAAAATACAGTCTTGAAAATTATTGAAACAAATTGATTGGGCTTATTACAAATTGTACACAAATAAAGAATTGGTCACGAAGAAATGTTGTCATGTGATGGCGGCGCCTGGCTACCTAGGTCAAGGCAGGGTCCTGGATCGTCCACAGCCCATGATAGACTTGGGCAAGCGGCCGACCGTGTCCACGCCCTCCTCGAACACCACCGCCATGCCCATGTACACGTGCGCCTCGATGTGGCAGTGGAACAGCCACACGCCGGGGTTGTCCGCCACGAACCTCACCGCCGTCCACCCCTTGGGGTGCAGCGCCACCGTGTTCTTCATGACGGGGTCCCTCAGGTTGAACCTGGCCGTGTCCCTCTCCGGGTCGAACTTGCCGTCGCCGTAGGCGAGCACCCAGAAGTCGTGCCCGTGGAGGTGCCACGGGTGCGTCTCGCTCTTCTTGTTGAGCGCCACCGTGTTCTGCAGCACCAAGTCCACCACGGACCCTAGCGCCAGCCGGTACACGGCGCTGGCCACTGTCCCGTTCGCCGGCGGCGGCCGCTCGATGTCGTAGCTCCTGAAGTCGTACGTCTCCGGCGGGGGTCGCGCGTCGTACGCGCCCTGCAGGCCGCGCTTCATGGATACGAGGTACGGCGTCGCAGGGAACGCGAGGGAGACGCCGTTGATGGCCCACTTGGTGTGGCCGCCGATCCGGTTCTGCGTGTTGAGGAGGAGGAGCGCGCGGTCGGGCCGCGGCGGCACGGGCAGCACGTGGTCCGGGTGCGCGACGGCGAGGGACCTGCTCTGCTCCACCCGGGCCTTCACGTCGTCCCATGCGGGTCCCTCCGGCCGCGGCGTCGGCGGCGGCGCCCTCGGGTCGTTGCCGGCGTAGCTGAGGATGGCCATGGCGCTCGTCGTGTTGCGCGCCCGGGCCACGACGTGGGAGGCGGCCCAGTAGTTCCGAGACGGGTCCTGGTCGGCCTTGACCAGGACCGAGTAGGACTCGCCGGAGTAGATGTAGAGGCTGTCCACGACGACGGGCCTCACGTAGTAGCCGTCGACCTCCACTACCGTCATGGAGTGGCCCTCGATCGCGAAGTTGAGCGCCGACAGCGACGTCAGGCTGCCAACGCGGAGGCGGTACGTCTTCCCCGGCACGGCCGTGAAGAGCGGCGGCGGCGCGCATCCTGCGGAGCGGGGGACGTTGCAGGCAGCGTCGCTGCTGCCGTTGGGAGCACGCGAGCAGTGGAATGGCTCGAACACTCCACGGCCGTTGATGAGCAGGGACTGTGGCTCGCCGACGAAGACGAGCGGGTCGGACGCGAGCCCGACGGCCTGCTCGTACACGCTCTTGTGCCACCAGTCCATGAGCAGGATGGTGCGCTCCTCATCATAGGTAAACGGCTCCGCCACGCCGTCGGGCGCCGACACGACGAGCATGCCGTCGAGCCCGGCCACGCGCTGCATCCCGTAGTGGGCGTGGTAGAAGTAGGTGCCCGGCCTGTCGACGACGAACCGGTAGGTGAAGGTGTCGCCGGGGAGGATGGGGCACTGCGTGACGCCCACGGTGCCGTCGGCCCACGGCGAGCCGATCTGGCGGATGCCGTGCCAGTGGATGCCGGTGTTCTCGGTCTCCAGCTTGTTGTGCACGGTGACCACGATAGTGTCGCCCTGCGTGGCGTGGATGGTTGGCCCCGGGGACTCGCCGTTGATGGTCACCGCCAGCTTCTCGACGCAGTCGAGGGACTTGTAGTGGTACGCGATGTCCCACGTGTGGTGGTGCACCTTGGCCTCCGCGGAGACGGAGAGCGCCGCCAGCGAGCACAACAGGAGGAGGACGGCGGCGAGCATGCGCTGCGGCCGCCGCGGCGTTGGCATTGTGTCGTACTTCGTCGGTCGTGAGAAACTGATCGAGAACGATCGACGAACTGGACGAAGAAGCTAGCTAGCTAGTTATGTGATATTGCTTGGTGTGTGTGCGTGTGTGTTGAGCACGGGTGCTGCCGCAGGGCCTTTATACGTGGTCTGGTGCGAACCGGTCGGGTGCAAGTGTATCTGCATGCGTGTGCTCAATTTGGACAAATGGTTCAAGTGTACCATTTCAAAAAAGCACACGACGCGGGAAAAAGTTGTTAGCCGTCGTTATGCTGAGTTTTCTTCAAACACGACGCGACAGAGAGCTAGCGTCGCAACAGGGGCCGAGTCCCAGCAACGATAATGAACACGCGGTTCAATTTGATTAGTGTATACGTACATACATACAATGAATAAAAGAAGAAATATTCAATCATTGGAGTGTGTCGTCATCGTGCTCGTGCTCGTGTGCACGCCACCGAAGCCAAGTCTCGATCGATCGTTGACCGTACTTCTACACATGCCAATGGAAAGCTCGTGCTGCTTTGTCTCCAGGACCGGGCTGATCCAGTCATGCAAACACACCTTGAGTAACGACGACCATGAATAAGTGCAACAACGTGTTTATGACACTATATAAACGAACCACATAAACATATTTCATGATAAATCTAATGCTTATTATTTAATGCCATAAGTAGTCATATTTTTTCTATATATAAATTTAGTTAAACTGAAGATTGCTTGACTCAATCAAACTACGTGATAAGATGGGATATCTTACTTTATATATGCCCCCCCTCCCTCTGACCAAAAGTAATATAATTGAGGAACTTACCCGATCCGGTCTGATCCAATGTAGGCCCGTTCGGTAAAACTCTATCTCCTCTATAGCAAGGAGTCATTTTTATCTCTCCACTCAAAGTGAACTAAAAACTAATGAAGTCGTCTTTTTTTGGCTTCGTATGCTCTGGCTTTATATGCCAGAAACCCTCATCATCCCCTAGCTATCTCATAACGGCTCGTCAAGGTCTATGACCTTTTTACCTACAATGCATATAATATATACCTTTCTATTATCAGCCTCCAAAGACATCAAGGTCTATGACCTTTCACCTAATGTACTAAACCACCAGCATATGTAATATACACCTACACGTATGTACCATACGCATCATGTACATGTATATCTCCACCATTATAACCTTATCGTGGATGGTAGGAACTCTCACGACTCGCAGGGCACGGGGCGAAGACCCACCTCCAGGCGGGCTCCCCAAAGCCGGCGCCGACCGCTCCCTTGCCCGGCTCCCCCTCCCCCATCCCCTCCTCCTTCCCCCACGCGATCCTCCTTCACTTAGCCATGCGCGGGACGCTTCGCATCCCCGTCGATGGCGCCACCAGCGGCGGCTGCTGCGCCATCTTCCCCACCGGTGGGTGCAGCAGCGTCGGCGGCTTCGGCCTCCAACACCCTGTGCCCGCCCCCGCAACCTCCGACGACTGGGACCTCCAACGAGCTCGGATCTAGGGTTGCGCCTCCGCCGCTGGAGCCGGTCACCATCCAGCCATCGGAGACCATCGTCCCAGCCGCGGATGTGTCTAAGATGATGACTTCGACGTCCAGCTCACCGCAGGTGCACGCCCGTCGCCTGCACGGCTCCGCCACCGCCCTGACCACATCGACGACAATGCCGATCTACGCTGCTATGCCCACCACCAGTGTCAGGCTCGCCCATGCGGGGCCCATGGCATCCAGCGCTCTAGCACCTCCGCACCCTCAGACGCCCGCGCCGCCACCGCCTGAAGCCGCCGCCATGACCACCACCGTCTGTAGCAGCAGTCCCGTGGCCGTCTGTTGGTATATTTTAATGCACACAGATAAATCTATAAAAGCACAGATACCGCTGTAGCTTTCGTCCAGAGATATTTCAAGTATTGTATCCATGGGGAAATGTGTGAGACTAACTACGATTTAACTTAACTAAGGGTAGCAACAAGGTTAGGATAAATAGGAGTGTAGAGGATAACTAAGGTTCTCTAGTTTTAACTTGGGTAAGCTTATTGTAAGAAAATGGACCCTTGACCCATTTACTTTGGATTTTGGTGTTTGATGACTAACACAACCAAACTGGACTAATGAATTTGCAAGTGTTTGTTTTGTAGTTCAATAGGGTGCAAGACGTAACTTGGACGAAGGCGACGTGATGATCTGATGATCAACACCTCAAGCAAGACCTTAGGAGCACAAGAGAAGACCCAAGAGATCAAGAAAAGTCCAAGCATGAAGATTTGAACCAAGCTGTATGCAAGATCGCAAAGAAATAAGCTCACTGTGGTGACCGGATGCTGGACCAGACTTCAATAGGGTGCAAGACGTAACTTGGATGAAGGCGACGTGATGATCCGATGATCAACACCTCAAGCAAGACCTTAGGAGCACAAGAGAAGACCCAAGAGATCAACCAAAGTCTAAGCATGAAGATTGGAACCAAGCCGTATGCAAGATCGCAAAGAAATGAGCTCACTGTGGTGACCGGATGCTGAACTGGACACTAGACAAGCGATCGGACGCTGCGACCGGACGCTGGGCAAGTGGCTCGACAGATAGGCGACCGGACGCTGGACTAGACGTTGGCGGCAACCGACCGGACGCAGGACAGTAGCGTCCGATCAAGTATAGTAAGGTTCCAGAGTGGCAAATCTGCGACCGGACATGTCAGGTGGCAGGCGACCGGACGCTGGCCAGCGTCCAATCAGCACATTGCCGGCTCAACGGTCAGGACGACCGGACGTGTCCGGTCAAGGATGATTCAGCGTCCGGTCAGTAGCAGAATTGTGGGAGTTCGACCCTAACGGCTACTTTCTCAGTGGGGCTTATAAATACAACCCCCAACCGGCCATTTGAGAGGTGTGGAGCTGAGGAAATATACCAAGGGTGTTGATACACTATTTTAGTGATCTCCACTTGCATAGAGCTTAGTGATTCATTAGGTGATTAGCGTAGGTGCTTTGCGAAGTGCTTAGGTTGATTAGACCACCGCTCATGCGCTTGCTCTCGGTTTAGGCCTAGTGTTTAGTGAGGTTTGCATACCTCTTACCACTCGGTGCTTGCGAGCACCATTGTTGTACATCGGAGGGGTTTGAAGTCTTGCAAGATCACACCAACCGCGTTTGTGGTGTGGCCGCCACTGTGTACCGGAGGGAACAAGGCTCGCGGCGTTTCGGCCGGAAGCTTGATAGTGAAGACGGCGGGGAGCATCCGGGAGAGGCTTGCCTGAAGGCACGTCGAAGACCCAGTTGCGCGTGGGGAAGGCCCAAGGCTATCCACAGAGTTACCCGACTAGGAGCTTGGCCCTTGCGAGGGATTCCTTGCGAGGGGCTCCAACGAGGACTAGGGGGAAGCTTGCGTGCTTCTCGATACCTCGGTAAAAATACCGGAGTCGTCGATGGGAGTTAGCATATCTCTACCTTGCTCTTTAGCTTCCGCATTTACATTGTTTACCTTACTACGTTTGTGGTAGAGATAACAACACACTAGCAAAACCATAGTTGCACATCTAGATAGTTTATCTATTGCATAGGTTTTGCTAGGGTTAGAAAAAGAGGCCATAGTTTAGAGTTAGAATTTTTAAGTTGCCTAATTCACCCCCCCCCCTCTTAGGCATCACGGTCCCTTCACTTATATCTTCTACTATTCAACTGTAGACATTACTTAAGGAAAGACACCAACAGAGGATGCTTTCCATAATAACCGTGTCCTACTTGCCCTACAAACGGGAGGTGGACTACAGAGGATTCAACGAGGCTATAAGAGTCACCCTTGTGAGTTACCACCTTCCGAAATATAGGGGGCATCCACGACTAACCCAAGTCTAAGCACCACGCTTACAATTACGATTAATACTTTAACCTAGAGCGTCTATAGATTAAAGCACTCAAAAGAGAGTCGTGATCCTGATGAACAATATAAACAATTACTTACTTAAATCATGTGGCAGAACCGTCTAATCTAATGCCCTCCCAAGAGTACTTGTCTTCCATTAGCCACTAAGTACCCAAGAGAGTGCACTAAATCATGTCGTTCCATCGAGCACACCCCAAGGGAGAACTCGAAAATCCACATTTTTTCATCAGGATCATAAATGAGATAATAAAGCTTATAATATTTTTAACCATTTCTTACATCACTTTATTACAACATTAGAGTACTTAAACTAGTTGAATGCAATAGCGGAATTAAGACAGTTTTAAATGTAAAAGAGTATATATTTTAGGTTCACATTTTTATCTTGCAGCGGAGAACAACATATGATCAAAGTTACATCGAAAATGGAGATTAATGGTGAATCCTTAACATAGTGAACATTTATAAACCAATTATGATGGCAGGTCATAAAATTTTTCTTCTAAAAACTTTTAGTGAGGGTTATAAATAAACATTACGATCGTAGCATGAAAGGAATCCTCTCTAAGCCCACCAGGAGGTTTCCACATATAAGAGTCAGCTCTAGCATCCACCTGTCACCTACAACAAGGGGAATAAAACCCTGAGTACTCGATTGTACTCAGCAAGACTTACCCAATAGAAAGAAAATAAAAGACTCAAAGGATATAAAAGGTTATCTAGCTTGTGGATTATTACATCTGCAGAAAGTATTACTAAACGTGCATCCTTATATTCAATTTTATTAGCATTCATCATTAGTTCATTAACTAACCATTCTATGAAAGCACATATGCTACTTTCAAGCAGGTGGTATGTAATCAGAACCATTTTACCATTTTTCATATTTCGGTTCTTGCTACGGTACTATACCATAGCCAAGTAGTACCATCTCACAAAAATAGCGATTCACAAATCAATGTATCCTAGCTGGGTACCCCGAAACATACGTCCCGCTTGTACCCTAGGCACAAACAAGACCAACCCGTTCTACTCCTGTCAAAGGGTCTATGTCCCAGTCCAAACTTAGACTCCAAGCCCCCAACACCTGAGACCCGGTCTCAGTATGGTGCTTAGACCTCGACCTAATACCCACCTCTAAAAGTAAGTCCGGAAAGAACCAGAACCCATGACAAGAGAGCAACAAGTCTTCCCGCTCCCATAAGCAAGTATATGCTCAGGGTAATAAATCTATGACCTAACTACCATCTACAGCAACGGAGGTCCTCATTCAACACAGGCGGAACAAGTGCAATCCGAGCCTCGCTCGAATGCCTATCATCCAAGTCTAGATCCAAAGTAACATTCTGCCCGATCTCCAATTATCCTTCATATATATTCCATGTGATAGTAATATAATAACAACAATAATACATTTCCTATCTCTCACGAGTGACAGGTAATCACTCGGCTTCTACCGGATTCTATAGCGTAGCAATCTACACGATCCTGACATACTAGTAGGACTCATAGGATAAGGATAAGGATAAGGCACGTCGAAGACCTAGTTGCACGTGGGGAAGGCCCAAGGCTATCCACGGAGTTACCCACCGAGAGCTTGGCCCTTGCGAGAGATTCCTTGCGAGGGGCTCCAATGAGGACTAGGGGGAAGCTTACTGCGCTTCTCGATACCTCGGTAAAAATACCAGAGTCGTCGATGGGAGTTAGCATATCTCTACCTTGCTCTTTAGCTTCCGCGTTTACATTGTTTACCTTACTACGTTTGTGGTAGAGATAGCAACACACTAGCAAAACCATAGTTGCACATCTAGATAGTTTATCTATTGCATAGGTTTTGCTAGGGTTAGAAAAAGAGGCCATAGTTTAGAGTTAGAATTTTTAAGTTGCCTAATTCACCCCCCCTCTTAGGTGTTACGGTCCCTTCAATTGGTATCAAAGCCGGTTGGCGCAATTTGGACCATTGGCTTAACCGCCGTTGAGCCGACGCTATTTAGAGTGGTTGGGATGGATACCGCTAGGCCTCCATACTTTGACGGCACTAACTTCCCATACTACAAAGCTAGAATGGCTTGCCACCTTGAGGCGGTTGATTTGGGTGTATGGAGAGTCACTCATGACAGGATGAAACCCATCAAGAATCCCGAAAAAACCCACAAAGAGTGATGAAAAAGAAATGCACTTCAATGCTAGAGCTAAAAATTGCTTGTTTGAATCACTTAGTATGGATGTTTTTAACCAAGTATTCACTTTAAATACGGCACATGAAATTTGGTTAAAACTCCAAGAGCTCCATGATGGCACAAGCAATGTCCGTGAGCAAAAACATTGTCTAGCAAAGCAAAACTATGATTCCTTTACTATGAATGATGATGAGCTTGTTCGTGATATGTATTCTCGCTTGAATCTAATTATCAATGAGCTCCATTCTATAGGATTATTAAAGCTAGATGATGTGGACATCATGAGGAAGATCATCTCCATGCTACCACAAAAGAAATATGCATGCATCATCACCATCCTTCACAACATGGAGGACTTGAGCAACATGACCCCGGGCATAGCCATTAGCAAGTTAGTGGCATATGAAATATCACGTAAGATGGGTCAAGAAGAAGCTTCTTCATCAAGCAAAGGCAAAGCTCTCGCTTGTAGCAAGAAAAAGAAGATGAAGGGCAAGCAAGTTGAGACAAGCTCAAGCTCAAGTTCCTCAAGTGAAGATGAAGAAGAAGATGAGGATGATGATGATGATGATGATGAAGATTCAAGTGATGATCAATCTTCCTCCTCCACCTCCGATCTTGATGAAGAATCAATCAAAGTGATCAACAAGGTGGAGAAGATGATCCAAAGTCTCAATGTCAAGGGTGTGCCCATCCAAATTCAAGATTTCATTTTCACAAATCAAAGAAAGGAGCAAAGAAAGAGAGGATGCTATGGATGCGGCGAGTTGGGGCACTTTGTGGAAGTTTGTCCAAACAAGCCACACCCAAGACAAAGAAGAAGGTATGCAAGAACCAAGCCCTCACATCAATAAGATCATGGGATGATTCTTCAAGTGAAGAAGAACCCCATCACAAGAGGCGAGGCCGCAAGCACTCATCATCAAGCTCTTCTCGTGTGTGCCTTATGGCACGAGGTAACGAAAGCTCTTCCTCTAGTGAGAGTGATAGTGATGATGATATGCCTTCTTATCGTGAACTTGTGCAAGAAAATCTTAATTATGCTAAAGCTTGCACTAGTCAACAAAAAACTCAAAAGTTTAAAAGAAAAGCTATATAGTTCACAAAAAGCATACAAAATCTTGCTTGAACAATATAAGAACTTTACTAATCTCAATGTTAAACTATCTACTAAAATTGAGAAACTTGAGACTAGTGCAACAACAAATGCATGCACAATCAATGATGAGCAACTCTTAAAGAAAAATGAAAAATTAAAAGAAAAGTTAGCTAGCTCACAAAAAGCATATAATAGTTTGCTTGCTAAAATGGAAACCATGTGCAAACATTGTGATGAGCTAACTAATAAAGTTGCTAATCTTAAAGCCGTTAGCACAACCCTACCAAGGCATCTAAAAAGAAAAGTTCTATCATTAACATGTCTAAAAAGGATGCCTCTACTTCTTGTAATGATTTATGTTTAGACTCACCTTTGTGCAACCAAGTTTGTGTTGAGAAAGTTGTTGTAGATACATACACACAAGAGGTTGCAAAAGAGAATAAGCAACTCAAGCTAGAAGTAGCTCGCCTCACCAAGGACTTGACTCAAGTGAAAGGCAAGGCGAAGCAAACCCAACTTCATCAAGATAACACCGTCAAGGGAGTGAAGAAGCTTGATGAAGGACAAACCATGGTTTGTTATGTGTGCCACAAGAAAGGTCATAAGTCCTATGAGTGCAAGGTGAAGAATGGGGGAGGAGCAAAGAAGAAGGAGAAAAAGCAAACAAGCAAGCTCTCCAACACCTACACCAACAAGGTGCACAAGAAGGCCTCCACACCTTATCTCTTGAAGAAGAAGAAAAATGACAAGGTGGTGGCCATCAAGGTGAACAAGCAAGCCAACAATGGGGTCAAACACTTTTGGGTGCCAAAGGAAATCATTTCAAATATGAAGAGCACCAAGAAGGTTTGGATCCCGAAAGGGAAGTGAGAAGTCCATCAGACTTCGAGGAATTTGGAGACTTGGCAAAGTGTGGGTGCATTTCATGGGATGCATCATGATGGACAAAATCATTGCCAAGTGGGTTAGTGAATACTATGGACCCAAATTCCCCTTCCAATGTTAGGTAACTAGATGTTATTACTTTTTAATTGGTACATCTTTCAATTGGTATTTCTTACAAATTAATATCTTAAGCATCTAGTTACTCTTCATGCCTAGGTTTGCATTTGCATGCTTATATCTTTTGTCATGCATACACTAGGTATATCTTATGGTAGGCTTGCTCGGTCTCTTTTTAACCCTTGGAGCAAACCTACATGGTTCAAAATTGTTTAGGAGCATGGCACATAGCTTGTCTTACTATTGTTCATCTAATAAGTGCCAACGTCTAAATTGTAGATAATCTCTCCCGAATATCTATTTGAAAATGATTCTCACTTCATGAGATGTCATCTTTTAAGTGGTATTTTTGATTCTAAAATCAATGTGCATGATTTCTACAAAGCATTCTACATTTGTGTGCACATAGTTAGGGGAAGTAATTCTACAACTTGGATGCTTTGAGACTAACACTTTTTCAAATGGTATCCATTTTTCAAACCTATCACATGTGTAGTAGTCTCATTGTAAGGAAATTGGAGTCCTCGGAGTTAAGCATCATTCTTCAATTGGCATCATCATGTTGATTTCATTTCATATTTATATGCTTTCTCCATGCATTATATAGATTAAACTCTTTTGTGCAATAAATTGCTAATTATGCATATGCTTTGCTTTCTACCATATGTATGCATACATTTAGGGGGAGCTTAGTCTATATAATGTGAGTCAAATTTTGTGATCCATTTCACTCTATACACAAAGGATCACAAAATTTGACCCTCCCTTGTGCTACTAATGTCTTCCTTTTCGGTGTTTAATGCCAAAGGGGGAGAATTTGAAGGACCAAAGGCAAGCATCAAGTTGATGTTTACAAGTGGTAATGGTCCGAGAAAGGGAGGAAAGTAGATTATGGATTAGTCTAAGTAATGGTAAAATTTGTAGGAATCCATAATGCCACATGGGGATTTTTGCAAGGGCAAGATAACCTTTCATTTAGTTTTAATTGGTATCTTATAATTGATTTCAATTGGTATCCCTTAATATCATATATGATTTCAATTGGTATCTTCAAGTATCAAATAAACTTGCCCTTTGCATTGCATCCTAGCAAGTAGGTAGTTTTTAACTTCCAAATTCTTATTATTTGCTTGCTTTGGTCATGTTGTCATCAATCACCAAAAAGGGGGAGATTGTAAGGAAAATGGACCCTTGGCCCATTTACTTTGAATTTTGGTGTTTGATGACTAACACAACCAAATTGGACTAATGAATTTGCAAGTGTTTGTTTTGTAGTTCAATAGGGTGCAAGACGTAACTTGGACGAAGGCGACATGATGATCCGATGATCAACACCTCAAGCAAGACCTTAGGAGCACAAGAGAGGACCCAAGAGATCAAGCAAAGTCCAAGCATGAAGATTGGAATGAAGCCATATGCAAGATCGCGAAGAAATGAGCTCACTATGGTGACCGGATGCTGGACCGGACTTCAATAGGGTGCAAGACGTAACTTGGACGAAGGCGACGTGATGATCTGATGATCAACACCTCAAGCAAGACCTTAGGAGCACAAGAGAAGACCCAAGAGATCAAGCAAAGTCCAAGCATGAAGATTGGAACCAAGTCGTATGCAAGATCGCGAAGAAATGAGCTCACTGTGGTGACCGGATGCTGGACCGGACGTTGGACAAGCAACCAGACGCTGCGACCGGACGCTGGGCAAGTGGCTCGATAGACAGGCGACCGGACGCTGGACCGGACGCTGGCAGCAACTGACCGGACGTAGGACAGCAGCGTCCGATCAAGTATAGTAAGGTTCTAGAGTGGCAAATCTGCCATCAGACGCGTCAGGTGGCAGGTGACTGAACGCTGGCCAGCGTCCGATCAGCACATTGCCGGCTCAATGGTCGGGACGACCGGACGTGTTCGGTCAGGACGATTCAGCGTCCGGTCAGTAGCAGAATTGTGGGAGTTCGACCCCAACGGCTACTTTCTTAGTGGGGCTTATAAATACAACCCCCAACCGGCCATTTGAGAGGTGTGGAGCTGAGGAAACATACCAAGGGTGTTGATACACCATTTTAGTGATCTCCACTTGCATAGAGCTTAGTGATTCATTAGGTGATTAGCGTAGGTGCTTTGCGAAGTGCTTAGGTTGATTAGACCACCGCTCATGTGCTTGCACTAGGTTTAGGCCTAGTGTTTAGTGAGGTTTACATACCTCTTACCACTCGGTGCTTGCGAGCACCATTGTTGTACATCGGAGGGGTTTGAAGTCTTGCGAGATCACACCAACTGCGTTTGTGGTGTGGCCGCCACCGTATACCGGAGGGAACAAGGCCCGCGGCATTTCGGCCGAAAGCTTGATAGTGAAGACGGCGGGGAGCATCCGGGAGAGGCTTGCCGGAAGGCACATAGGAGACCCACTTGCACGTGGGGAAGGCCCGAGGCTATCCATGGAGTTACCCGACTAGGAGCTTGGCCCTTGCGAGGGGCTCCAACGAGGACTAGGGGGAAGCTTGTGTGCTTCTCGATACCTCGGTAAAAATATCGGAGTCGTCGACGGGAGTTAGCATATCTCTACCTTGCTCTTTAGCTTCCGCATTTACAATGTTTACCTTACTATGTTTGTGGTAGAGATAGCAACACACTAGCAAAACCATAGTTGCACATCTAGATAGTTTATCTATTGCATAGGTTTTGCTAGGGTTAGAAAAAGAGGCCATAGTTTAGAGTTAGAATTTTTAAGTTGCCTAATTCACCCCCCCCTCTTAGGCATCACAGTCCCTTCACTTATATCTTCTACTATTCAACTGTAGACATTACTTAAGAAAAGACACCAACAGATGATGCTTTCCATAATAACCGTGTCCTACATGCCCTACAAATAGGAGGTGGACTACAGAGGATTCAACGAGGCTATAAGAGTCACCCTCGTGAGTTACCACCTTCCAAAATACAGGGGGCATCCACGACTAACTCAAGTCTAAGCACCACGCTTACAATTACGATTAATACTTTAACCTAGAGCGTTTATAGATTAAAGCACTCAAAAGAGAGTCGTGATCCTGATGAACAATATAAACAATTACTTACTTAAATCATGTGGCAGAACCGTCTAATCTAATGTCCTCCCAAGAGTACTTGTCTTCCATTAGCCACTAAGTACCCAAGAGAGTGCACTAAATCATGTCGTTCCATCGAGCACACCCCAAGGGAGAACTCGAAAATCCACATTTTTTCATCAGGATCATAAATGAGATAATAAAGCTTATAATATTTTTAACCATTTCTTACATCACTTTATTACAACATTAGAGTACTTAAACTAGTTGAATGCAATAGCGGAATTAAGATAGTTTTAAATGTAAAAGAGTATATATTTTAGGTTCACATTTTTATCTTGCAGCGGAGAACAACATATGATCAAAGTTACATCGAAAATGGAGATTAATGGTGAATCCTTAACATAGTGAACATTTATAAACCAATTATGATGGCAGGTCATAAAATTTTTCTTCTAAAAACTTTTAGTGAGGGTTATAAATAAACACTACGATCGTAGCATGAAAGGAATCCTCTCTGAGCCCACCAGGAGGTTTCCACATATAAGAGTCAGCTCTAGCATCCACCTGTCACCTACAACAGGGGGAATAAAACCCTGAGTACTCAATTGTACTCAGCAAGACTTACCCAACAGAAAGAAAATAAAAGACTCAAAGGATATAAAAGGTTATTTGGCTTGTGGATTATTACATCTGCAGAAAGCATTACTAAACGTGCATCCTTATATTCAATTTTATTAGCATTCATCATTAGTTCATTAACTAACCATTCTATGAAAGCACCTATGCTACTTTCAAGCAGGTGGTATGTAATCAGAACCATTTTACCATTTTTCATATTTCGGTTCTTGCTATGGTACTATACCATAGCCAAGTCGTACCATCTCACAAAAACAGCGATTCACGAATCAATGTATCCTAACTGGGTACCCCGAAATATACGTCCCGCTTGTACCCTAGGCACAAACAAGACCAACCCGTTCTACTCCTGTCAAAGGGTCTATGTCCCAGTCCAAACTTAGACTCCAAGCCTCCAACACCTGAGACCCGGTCTCAGTATGGTGCTTAGACCTCGACCTAATACCCACCTCTAAAAGTAAGTCCAGAAAGAACCAGAACCCATGACAAGAGAGCAACAAGTCTTGCCGCTCCCATAAGCAAGTATATGCTCAGGGTAATAAATCTATGACCTAACTACCATCCACAGCAACGGAGGTCCTCAATCAACACAGGCGGAACAAGTGCAATCCGAGCCTCGCTCGAATGCCTATCATCCAAGTCCAGATCCAAAGTAACATTCTGCCCGATCTCCAATTATCCTTCATATATATTCCATGTGATAGTAATATAATAACAACAATAATACATTTCCTATCTCTCATGAGTGACAGGTAATCACTCGGCTTCTACCGGATTCTATAGCATAGCAATCTACACGATCCTGACATACTAGTAGGACTCATAGGATAATATATATATATATATATATATATATATATATATATATATATATATATATATTAATGCACAAGCATAAAATAAAGTGCAGAATATTAGAGGTTATGCATCGAGGCTTGCATGGTAATTATCGTAACTCAAAGTGGCCACAGGATAAGTTATTCTATGGCCAGCCGCAGAATAGTAGTTCTATATATATATATGCACACAAGTGAGTTTCATTCAACTCCTCAAAACTTAATGCACAAGCATAAAATTAAGTGCAGAATATTAGAGGTTATGCATCGAGGCTTGCATGGGCAAGATATAACCAAGGATTTGCATTCCACTGTGGTGACACAATCACCAAGGCACCATCCTTCTGCTACTCCGATCGACTCTAGATCCATCATTTTTCTATTATGATATTCGAAGATGCGGCGCAGAAAACGTAATTAACCAACGGCAACCGCAACTCTAAAAACACTATTACGCTTCGCAAGCTAACGAGCTAGCTCTAATGACTAACGCACTAGGCTACGTATCCACGTTGTCAAGTAAGGTTTCATTTCCAAAAAATATTTTAGTTTTACAACCCCAAGGTATTTTGGTATTTTATTGATTATATATATATATATATATATATATATATATATATATATATATATATATATATATATATATATTTTGAACTAGGGCTCATTTAGCTACCTTAGCAAACTAATTATTATGGAGCTACAAAAATTACAGTGAGCACCTAATAAATGGTAGAAATTTACTGTGAAAGTTTCAGAGCTAACACTATTACCAATTTATCACGAAAATTCCTATAAGTTTATATGTTAATAATATTAAGCATCCCAATTTAATTAGATAGCCCCTGAAAATACTATGAAACTATGTGAACAAGGGATACCAGCAGATAGATCATGATTTTAGGAACCTAACAAATTAGTTTCAAAATTTTTGGACAGGTACATAAATTGATATTGAAATTACAAGTTTGCTTAGAAACTAAATGAGAAAAATGCTTTGGAAAAAAAAGGGCCGGCGGCAAGCATTTGGCCCAGCGACCCATTGCGACCCGTGCGGAGCGTGGCCACGCGCCAGCAGGCCAGCCCAACTAGCCCGCTGCGCAAGCGCTCCGACACATTTGCAAAAGAGTCCTCAGTCTAACAAGTTATTACGTGGCACTATGCGCACTATTGCAGAAGAGACACGCTTCGCACCTAACACCCTGTAAAAACTCATCTCTGCAACGGCATGCCCCTGGGCGCGTGTGCGCGACGGCGTGGCTCACTGATAGCATACAGCAGTTATGTCGGGCAACCTAGTGGCGCTCCAGTGAGACCAAGGGGTCAACTGAGCTCTATGGCTAAACGCGCAAGGATAGCGGCGGTTGGGAGCTTAACGGTGCACTACCGAGGCCTGGTCTTGACGACGGGTAGAACCGTGCGATAGCACGACTGTTTTGGCGGCCTAAGATACTATCAGGGTGGTAGAGATAGCAGGTAAGCACCAGTAGTTCATTGGAATTCGTGCTACGGTGATGGTTGAGGCAGAGGAGTGCCAAGGTGGCCTGGCCACATGCGAGCCGCCGGGGCGGTGGTGCTGTGGGATGGACACCCATGTGTCACCATGTCTCCGGCAATCGCCCTGGCCAAATGGCGCGAGCACCAGATAGAGGAGGTCAAAGTGATCTTGTGGATACAAACAATGGAACCCATTCGGACCTTACCCCAATTTCACTGGCACAGCGGTGCACCTGGCCAGCGGCGAGAAAACACCAAATTGGCGGTCAGTAGTGCTCGGTTGCTCCAAGGTGAGGGTTGTGCTGCTAGCTAGCTCTCCTGTCTAACTGCTAGAACGCCGAATTGAGGTGTGGTGCTCGGAACCACACGTATTTGTTGTGCGAAGCGGGGCGATTCTGTCGGTGACAAGGGCAGGCGAGGGCGGCAGCTCTTCAAGGCTGTACCTACTTCGGTCGAGGCTATGTTAATGAAGTGAGGCATCCGCACGGGGAAGACTTAGGGAGAGAGTGTCGTGGAGCGTCGTGATGGGACTGCTCGGCCATGGCAGGACATGGGCGGTGGCAGTGAAGCAGCGATCATGAGCGGGGCTGTCTCATAGGGCCAGTGCAACAAAATGACGTGATGGAGGGCAGTAACACCGCGATAAGGGCAATAGTGGGACGTGACTACGGAGGTAGGCAGCGGCTCGGCGAGTAGGTGGTTTGAGCGGTGGAAAGAGTGCCATGTCGGCTAGACAAAGGCTGCCACAATATCAGTCTGGCCTGCGCACGTCCAAGACGGCAGCGCACATGCAACGGCCTCGCGTAGCAGCCCGGCTCCGCGGAAGGTGACCACGGCCAACCCCCAGCCTGACGCGCGGCCGGCAGCCAGCAAGGCCACCCACGAGCATGATCGTGGCCAGGAGCGGTCAGGAATTGGCAACATGTGCACGTGGTGACTGTGGACTTAGGCCGATCGACCGCCATTGGTGTCGCATACGCATTTTAAAGCGACTCAAGAGTTGTTGATCCTCACGTCTGGAACTCAACCAATTTCACTACTCTAAAGTCCACACTACCGATTATCTAACGAAGCAATCGTCAAGATCAAAGAGCAGTTAGGGAGGGAGATAAACGAATGCCAACCTGAGCTCGTCCCCAAAGTGCCAGTTCATGAACAGAACATCAACGACATAGTTCACAACGTGTTTTAATGAAGTTTGGGCAATTTTTACGAGAGCAACATGACACCCAACACAACAACCACCTATGCCATGCTCAAGTACTCACTTTGATGCAATCAACAATACCAAAATATGCAGCTAGTGTTTAGACATTTTTGTTAGAAATTAAATGTCAAGATAGCATTGTCTTACTACTTTTCCCATACTTAGAAAAGTTAAGGTTCAGTTTGAACTAACAGCCACTAACACTTTTGTTATAATTTTTAAAAGGCCTAAACCCTATTAACTCCAACCCACAAGTATTTAATGCAATGGTCCATACTTCATACTAACCCATAGCAACAAAATATTTAAGCATTAATTAATTATTTCACCAATAATAAATCGCCAAAAATAGTACTTTAAACGTAAGTTCAAGTGTTTGTCATCTTAACGAAAAGAGTTTATCTTAACTTCAAATTTGATTTTTGAGCTCCCAAGTGCACTAGTTAACAATATTTATTTTGATTTTTCTCAACCACAAAAGTGAGTCACATAGAATTTATTTATCATTTCATGTAAGTTTTAAACACTTAAACCCAGCGAACTTGTTTTGCTAATCTCTTTTAGGTCTTAATCTTGGTGCTAAGCAAGCTCGTAACATCAAGGGTGTTACAAATCAGAAGTTGATTACCAGAGAAATCTCGAAGGCAAGCTCAAGTAGAACTTGGATCCTCCAAGGTACAAGCCATAGAGTGAGCACTGACAGGCCGTCACCTCCTCCAAACTCTTCCCTCACTCTCTATCTCACTATTCTATTTATAAGACTAGATCCTATGGAGCACTAATTTTCTCTTGATTGCTAGCTCTAATCCTGAAGATATGAATTAGGGGTTTAGGGATCTGCTGACGGAGGGGGCAGGGGCTGATATATATAGACCTGGAGCATCCATCATGAGCCCTTAGATCAAACTGACTTAAAGAACGATGTAGATGTAACCTAGGAGGCTGTGGAGAACTGACATAATGAGGCAGAGGCTGACAGGTGGCCCAAGGGGCCGGGCGGCCTGCAGGTGGGGTCGGTCAGCCCCACATGGCAGCCCCTTAGCTTCTACTTCGGTGTGGTGTCCTCTAGAGTCCTCTGGAACCTTCTAGTACCCGATTCATGGTGGATAAGCATGATTAATTCTGACATGTAGGTCTGCCTTGATAGTTTTCTAGATAAACCCGACAGAAAATATAGATTTACCAAAACTCATGGAATTTGTTAGTTTAAACCCCTAGACCTTTGTTGGTGATCACAATTGTGCTCTTATACATGTTTTATTGATGGTTTATAATGGTTGTTAACTACCATCAACACCATCACCGTGGGATCTGGAGCTATAGCCCCTCTGTGGCCATCCACGTCACAGCCAACGCCGAGGCCAGGCTCCGCCACTACCCCATCCTCATTGGTGATGATGCCGGCCCTCACTGCCGTGGCCAACACTAGTGTCGACCCCGCCCATGTGGGAGCATCTCCGCAGACCCCCTCCCCGTCCCCAGTGCCGTCGACGCCAGGATCCACGCTCTCACCGACCTGTGGCTCCATTTTACCCACCTTCAGGAGGACGTACGAAGCACCATCGGTGGGCAGGACAATGACAGGCGAGGAGTCCGACGACGATCACCCCACAATCTACCTTGATGTTGTCCATCATCCAATTGCATCCCCGCCGCGCACCCAACAGGCCGCTCTTTGCCTAGCGAAGCCAGCCACTGCGTCCCCCGTGCGTGCCCAGACTCATTCAGTTGTGTATCTGGGGCGCGGTGGTACGGACACAGGATGCCTACCCATGCAAAGGTAGAGGAAGTGCATGCAACCATACCCCTAGCTGGTGCATGGCCTGCCTATTAAGCCAGTGGATGGTCGGGTCCCTGCCTGCCAATGCCTCGACGGCCGCAGGCGGGTCTCCGCCCCCAATGCTGATGTGTGGCGGGAGATCCTACCTCGACAGGAAGCGGGACTTACGGCTGCTTCTGTTGAGCCTCCCTGCGACCCATGTCTACGTGCACAGGCTCAGAAGATACCCACGCAGCTTCTTGGAAGATGCTTCAACTGCCTCTCCTACTCGCATCGAGTAGCGACCTGTCGGTTACCACAGCGTTGTCTGCGTTGCCGTAGATTCTGCCACCTCGCCAGGGACTACAAGCGGCCCAAGTCAGTGCCGAAGGGCGGTGGCCTACCTTGCCGCTCAGCTCATGCCGACAACACGCCATCGGCCTCCAAGCACGCACCTCCCGATAGTCCACCGACCTCGGATGGGACCGTGCTGGGTGCCGTGGGGAGCATCGACAACATTCATCAAAGCCAGAGATGATGCCAACACCGGTGGCGGCGCTGGGATGAGCCAACGTCTGACATCAGCGTGGGCACGCCTGCTGACTACGCCGACGATGCCACTGCTTCGACTACCGCGCACTGCTTCCTCGAGCTAGATCCGCTAGTGGAAGCGATGTGCGAGGGCACAGGGCCTCCGCTTGGATCATCTCGGTCGATCCGATGCGGGACGAGCTTGTCGGCTTCAGCGGTCCCCGCGGCGCAACAACCCCACCCTTTGGCATCCCAGGCAACGGTAAGGATGGTCGGCCGTCCCGAGGGCATGAGGCGACCAATGATGCAGCACCAACCACGGTGGGACAGGCTGATCATGCGGGCGCAACTGGCGACCAGGAGGGGACGGAGGTCTCACCGTCCTCACCATCGAAGGCACACACCATAGCTGTGCCTTTGGCCCAGTGCATGGATGCTGGACCGCAAGCTGAGGTGGCCGACTGCACAACAACGGGCATCGTTCAGGCAACTGATGAGCTGATCGCTGAGGGCACGCCCACACCAAGGGCGGACGCCAAGCGACTGGCTAGGTTCATCGAGGAGGTCTAGGTAATGAGGCAGCCACCTCTCATCAACTCTCCGGCCAAGCAGAAGCTGGCACCAAAGCGGACCACTCTGTCCATTAGGAGCAGACGAATTGCTGCTCAGCGGATGGACCACATCCCAGCTTCCAAACGCGGAGAAGTACTGCTCATGAAGAGGATGGGGATCCTGGCACCTTCAATGTCGATTTCCTCTACAGCCAAGCGTCGTACGATTGGTACTTCTAGGGCACCCTATCGAAAGCAAACGTCGAGGCGTTTGATGGGCTGTTCCTAGCATCCAGGGCGATGACTGGTGGAGCAGCACGGTCTAGTACCTCAGCTAGATCGTAGTTTATGTTGATTCCAATGGATCCAAAGGTTGTCATAGTTAAAAATATAGTCCGTTTGAGGTAATTGTCGGGCTGGGAACAACCTCTCTTGTATTTCAAATTTCTATCTTCTTAATACAATGATACGCAATGCTACTGCACATTTGAGAAAAAAAACTTATCATGGATAGCCTGCGTGTAAACCCAAGTGTGCTTACTCACCCATGTGCGCGCGTTGCACTAGTACTCTTAACAAATAGTTAAGCCTTTTTTCCTCGGCTTAACTTTGTTATATTGTGATATTTTGTGAAATAATAAACACTAGATAAACGAGGACCCACTATTCGTGATTGTAGCTCTATTTATCGGTAGTCCCCACCAGCCTAGCCGGAAGCACGAAGAGATAGCAAGCCGACAACACAGGCCCCTCTGTTCTGCGCATATGTAGGGGCTTGTCGTTAAGGCTGGGCAAAAATAACCGAGAACCGAAAACCGAACCGAAAGAACCGAAACCGAAAATTTCGGTTAGCGGTTAACGATAACAAAAAGTAACGCGTGACAGACAGGGCAAGTTGGCGGCATGCTTGCTTGCAAGTTGCAACTTCAAAATGTGCAAATGGATGTGAAGTGCCATGCATGCATGCATGTAGTGGGAGAGCGCGCCGTGTGGCGTGTGCCGTGTGCCGTGCACCCGCTGGCACACCCGCATTAGGCATGTGCGTGCATGGCCGCGTATATGTACGTGGAGTAACGAGCACCGCAAAGCACCAGCATTCGTGCACAGGCAGAGCTAGCTGATGCTAACGGAAAGTTCGGCTACTTCTATTGTTTACACTTTACAGGCTTACAGCGATGTCACGTTAGCAAATACTGCTGTAAGTAACAATTAAGGTCGTTCTGTAAGACTTTTAAAAGGGCTTTGACTCCGAGTTATCAAGAAGCTCTACTAAATGCCCCTCAAAAAAAAGCTCTACTAAACGGGGTATACAAAATTTTCTCCTCTAAAACCATCATGAAACTGGGGTCTTTTTTTACTAGGAGCTGGAGAGAGAAAACAGTTTCTACCAGCTCGTCCTCTTAAAAAAATACTCTACGAAATAGTTTTGCCAAACTTTTTTTTATACGGTGCTTCGACGTACTCTTACCTCATCAAAAGAGCAGAGTTGAAGCCATTTTAGAGCTCGTTCGGTTCCTTCGGAACGAGTCCCTAGAGCAATTCTGAGTTGAAATTATTCACTAATTTGTATAATCTTGATAAGCTGAAATGGTTTAGGCCCCATCCAAACTAACCGAATGGACCCTTAAACGGATCTGAATAGTCCTGCCAAACTAGTCCTCATTGATGATTAGTCGGAGGAACCTTGTAAGTGCTGCTAGCTCCACAGTACATTCAGAGTTTGATATTTTTAGCGTCTCATATATGTTTTGATTGTGGCACACATTAGGACTCTGCTACCGTGTTAATTATCAAAGTCGCCTATGCATGCAGTACACCCTACTATATATGAAAACAAGCTTAGACACCCACTGGCCCCGGCAGCTCTCGTGTGTGAGCGAAATCCTGTTTTTGTGATGCCTTATGCGACAGGCAGTTAAGTATAAGGACGATGACATCATTTTTTTTTGTCTTTATAAACACTCGTGCCTAATAATTAAGCACCTCCACACATTGTACGTACTCCTACCTGACTAGTGACTTTACCAACAGAGTGCAGACACGGAAGAAACCGACGGCGACGATCGACAACTCTGCAGCTTTGCACGTCTTCTTGGCGGCGTTATGTTCGTTATATTCATATGGATGCTTAACACGATGCATGGTTAAGTTTTAGTTCCAGTTAGCATCAACGACGGAAGACAGTTTAAGCGCGTCACTTGAGTTGCATGCATGATCCGTGACCATGATGATTTAATCTCTGCAGGTTGACAATGCATACAAATCGTCTCTAGTTGACCGTCCGCCGGCGCGACGGGCGACCCGAAGCATTTATGCATGCTGCCGCGCGGGGAGGCAGTGGCAGGCCGACATGCATGCCATTGCCAGCCAGAAGCAGATTAATACATACATATGTATTGCCAGTTGTCACTAGTTTTTGTGTTAATTAATTTGTGTGTGTATATATGTTTTTGCAATGTTTTAAGTAAGCGATCCAAGATATACATATAGGTAAATAAAAGATTGTGATCAGGCAATAATAATACTACTACTAATAATAAAAATCAGTCGCCCCTGCTAGCTAGCTCCCCACACATCGAATCACAATATTTGCGTAGATAGATGATATAATATACTCAGTAGACAGTTTTTATTAGGTGATCGAGCATGCATGCACGTATGGACGGCATGCATGGAGTCGTTGAGTGCTGGGGTCGCCGCGCCATTACTCTCACGGTTCACGTGGATCCCAAAACGATCCCGCGCCGCAATCTTCTCCGATATATCTGATCAGACCGGCGGACATAGCCAGCAGGTCGGTGATTCGCCGTAGGACGAGGGACAACTGTATTACAGTACTATTCTCTTAGTTCCAAATTATAAGAATATTTTATTTTTCTAGATACACCGATTTTATTATACACTTAGGGCAGTCCCAATGGTGTATTGATGATGGTTTCTATCCTCATTAAATGACTTGCCACGTAGGCAAAACGCTGACATGGCAACGTAATTAATGAAGAAAGAGAGCAAAAATCCTAGAAATGGTTTCCTCATAAAGAAATCAGGTCTTCTCTTGACCCAATGCACCAAGAAACCATGAAATCGCCATTGGAGAGAAACCACTAGTTTCTAGGGGGCTCCTGTCGTACTCCCATTGGAGGAAGAAGACAGAGTTGGGAGAGAGAAAGAGAAAATAATTATTACTCATAGAAACCATGTGTTGGAAAGCAGTACTTTTTTGTGCGGTATCCTACTAGTTTCTTTCATTGGGACTGCCCTTACATATATTACTATCCCCACCATTTTAAATTATAAGATGTTTTGACTTTTCTGGATACACAAATTTTACTATAACTTAGATATACCCTATACCTAGATACACAGTAAAATCGATAAAATTCTATCTAGAGAAACTAATACGTCTTATGATTTAGAATGGAGAAAGCAATGTTAGTGGTCTTATAAGTCATTTCATATGGGGCCACACAAGTAGGATTTTTTATGACGTTAATACGAGAGAGTGAGGTGAGAGAAAAAGATCGATGTTAAGCGAAGCAAGCATCCCATAAGCTAAAATTAAGACATCTTCTGCGTCATTGTATCACCTATTGTTCCCATACAATTCATACCATTTCTTTTTTCAGTGCACGAATTAAGTAATATTAGTTTCTATTAGAGAAACAAAAAGATATCTCGCTTCACATATTGTTTATTAATAAATTGATTCAAGACTATGGTGGTACTATTGAGACCGCCTATAAAACAACATTGATGTACTTGACCTTAATTATATGTTGACTGCTCGTGCCACGCTACATGTAGATTTTGTTTAGGGCCTCTTTTGTCACTCCTTTTGATCATGGCGCTATTGTAGTATTAAGCTGTTTGCACCTCCATACGAAATTAACCAAGGGATAGATGACGTCTATGAAGCTAGGTCTTTGGAGGCTTCATTAGCTCTAACTCTAGCTCAGGCTACTATAGTAATGGAGCCAATGCCGCAAGGCATCCAACACCTTGCCACTGGCTACAAATCGCTTTGGTCCGTCTAACCTCAAATGACTCCAAATTTTCAACCATAATCCTAGAAACCCCAAATCGTTCCTGAGCTTGAGAAGTCTGATCTCGCTATGGTGGAAAACGAGGGACGGTGGGAGAAAAGAGAGAGGGGGGGGGGGGGGGGGGGGGTGATCTCGCTACAGATCTACGTCAACATTTCGTTCTCATCACCTAATCCCCTGTTCCAAAATGGTATATATGTTGTTTTAGTTTTCTCCTAATTCAAACTTTTTTTTTTCTAATTTTGACTAAGTATCTAAAAAAGTATATTAACACCTGGCTACAACAACAACAACAACAAATAAATACACTATCAATAAATGTTTTAAAAACTAAGTTCAATGCTATACCTCTTGATTCGTTTTTCTATATAGCTGATTGAAGTTAGAGAAACTTAACTTAGGATACAACTAATTAATGATGGTTTATATTTTGAAAAAAGGGAGGGAGTATATGTTTCTTTGCCTTACTTCACGCCTCATATTTCGATGGTGCAGAAAACCTAGCTGAGCGAGCACGCAAGCTCGTTTGACTTTCACTTTTCTTATCCATGACAGTTACCCAAAGGCGCCTACCAGTTTCGTTCGTGGATTAGTGGTCCTCATTACATGACGTTCCTTTCATAGCTGAACTATACCCTGCTTGCGTGCTGAATGCTGACGTTGAAATGTACTGATCAGCTCTAGCCGTGACCAAAGGTGGTCTTCTATATTTTGCATCAAACAAATTTCATGTATATATATTTCCTACCGTACAGATCCTGGCCAGTCGATGCCTCATAATGTTTTCTGATATTGTTCTAAGTGTTTCGTTAGCATCATGGATGTTGAAGTAGAAACAACTGGAGTGGCATTGGTAGGGATGCAAACGAACCCGCATATATATAGGCTTAAATTTATGAGTTACCATTGGTTGGATCGAGCAGCGACGACAAGACGAGACCCGCTAGACGAAGCGCAGCAGATGAAGTGCCCTCGTTTCCTGCCTACAACTAGAAGGCGAATTGGGCTTCCTCGATCTATTCTCTTAATTTGTTAGATGCTGCCTCTTTTAATTTCCCTCATCCGCCTACAACGAGATGAAAACCATTTCCTTCATTTTCTTTGATAACAAATTTCTTGCCACATCAGCCAAATGTTTATGTAACACTGTGATAATTAATACATATACAAATTGCCCTAGTTTTAGCACTGGGGAGTGCACGTCCCGATACTCCACTTTTGCAACCTGCAGATACATGCATGCTGCCCTACAAATATCTGTATATATGCGTGCATGTGTCGCGTGTTCGTAGATAAAGCAAATAACATGCATGCATTGCACGGCAGCTGCCCAGCTAGCTAGCTAGATTCCCCGGATCTTAAAATGGCCAAGTGGTTAGTTTCCTTAACGAACTGAGTAGAGTTATACTACTACCATTAAGGAGAGTAGGAGACCATGAATCACGGGTCGCTAACATGCGTGGGCATCATAATAGTCTCTCTCAGTCACTTGGAGAACAGTACGTAGCATCATGATGCATGAATTGACTGGTGACCACAGCCAAAAAATAGTCACTGTCAACTGCCAAGAACCGAAATTAAACGAACGGTTCATATTTATTTATGTGATAGATGGTGCAGGCGGGCACGGGGTCCAGCGACGACGCGACACGATGTGATGCATGCATGTCGGGCAACCGTCGGCCCGTGCGTACGTTTCACTGCAGCTTATCTTTTGAAGTAGAAACAACGGGATAGCTATATAGCAAAGCCATTGTACTACTTGGGATGAGAGCCACACACTTCATCGGTGTCTGTCGCTCCTCAACTTGCCACAGCCGCTGCTCATATTTTTCAAAAAATTATTTTTTTAGAATGTAACGATGTTATTTTTTTGATTTAGTGATTAGAATCGTGCACGTGAATAAGTGGCCTCAAATTTATAGGGACCTCAAAACTACATCCCACGAGGAGGTGATCAATATTCAATATGATGTGCCGATTTTTTCGTATATTGCCAAGTGTACGACGAGACCCTGTGCTGACTCTTTAGGAATCGTTGCGTCTCTTCCTACTCGATACACTATACTTACTCGTCGTCGTCTGCCTGATCGATCAAACTCACCGTCTCTGCTTCCACTACAAACATCAAAGTGCAAACCACAGAGCATTGGCAAGGGAGGGGGTTTAGTGGCAAGTGCCAAACTACCATATATATAGTGCCATAGATCCATAAAGAATTGAGATGATTGGCACCTGAAGGCTAGCGTCCAGCAAGCAGGGAGCCTAATTCCTAAAGAGTTGTAGGTGTAATCAACTATTTGTCTTATATTACGGTAAAAAATATTTCTTTGTGTTAACTCCTCAATGATGTGGTGACTTCCGTCATCTTCGAAACCTGAGCTTGCTCAATCTTTCCAAGGTACCTATAGGGGTAGGGTTTACACATATTCATACAGGTGTGTGTGTGTACATGTGTGTTTCGGTGTATTGCATGTGCCGTGTAATTCCAAAAAAATGATCACTCCTTAGGATGTTATAGCAATTGATTGTATGTGTAGTATATCCTTGTTACTAAACACAAGTTTCTGGCCAAGAGACTCTCAGTTAAGGGAAAATTGTCTAAGACTAGTTTATTATATATCATACTACACGAGTCTAATGACAAGGATATATATAGTCAAGCACTTACTGATGATATGTGTTTTCCACATATAAATGGATCATTATAATATATACACAACTGTGTGCCCTACATGTAGGTTTTGAATTACTCCCTCCATCATACAAAATGTTTATGCATGTATAGCGATTTTTGTGTCGAAAACTTAAACTGATGTTGCTATCCATCGATTAATTCCAGGTGCATTTTTATACATTTGATTGGTCTCTTTCTAGGATTCATTATTCTTATCTGGTCCTGCAATGAGACGTATAGATATTGACTTCACCATGAGCTCCTACTTAATTTTCATGTGCAATTCTAGCATCATATTAATTATTACTTGACTATGTATGGAAATTATTGTATGTACATCATGCATCACTTCATCCACAAGCTACGCTCAGGAAATTGATGGGAAGCAATATAGTTCAATTACCTTAGGAATAATAATTACCTGTCTCATACAAATGAATTAATTCTAGCCTTAATTAGTTAATTTATGCTATATTTACTCAAGATTTGAAAAAAAAGGTATGTTAAATTCCATTCAATGGTTATATAACCATGTTTTTCCTCTTGCTTTCAAGAGAAGAAAAAGAGTACTTATATAATGTCGGGGCTGACAGCAACTACTATATTTTAGAGCTTAGGGTGATTTAATAATGGGCTAAACAATGGATCATCAGACATTGTCTTCTTTATATATTTATTATGCTACCTAATAATTGGACCTAATATAATGGACATAAACGCCGAGGAGCTCAAATAGAGGCCTAGGGTCGCCAAGCCCTGGATATATATACATGTAGTAGTCCTTGCTTTGGTAGGAGCCTCACACACACACACACACACACACACACACACACACACACACACACACACACACACACACACACACACACACACACATATATATATATATATATATATATATATATTTGATTGTGTGTGATGCAAGAACAAATAAATGCCTGAGTATTTTGTGCAACCTTTCTTTATCACACGATGATGTGTTGGGAGATTAGCAAAAGCAAGGTGTCTAGCTAAGTAGTAAACTACTCTACCTCTTATAGGGATGAGTCACCCTGGGCATTCGGTCAGTTCGGTCATCAGAAACCTGGGACCGATCGGTCTTTGCAAAAAACGAAGACCGAGGAAGTTCGGTCTCGGTTAGTTCGGTTCGGTCTCGGTCACGACCGAACTAACCGGACCTGAGTAGCAGCCACAAACAATAGCAGAATCTATAGCAATTTTCAACAGCATGCTTTCTATTTGAAGGCAAAAAAAATAACAACACAATATATAAAACAAACCACACATTATTATGACAAGTTCTAGCACACAACTTTCTCAGTTCTCACAAATCACAATCACACATAATGACATAACATAAGTACAGAACAAGAACTACGGTCAGTTCGGTCACTTCGGTTAACCGACACATATGACCGAACTTCTATCGGTTACTTCGGTTAGTTGGGAGCCAGGACCGAACTCATGACCGAACTTTTCGGTCTCGGTCTTTTCGGTCTCGGTCTCGGTCTTTTCGGTTCGGTCTTCGGTCTTCGGTTAATTATGCCCAGAGTGAGGGATGAGTGGATTCAAGGATAAAAGATTAGCTAACGGTTCAGTAGTTTACATAAGATATATGCAGGAGGATAATTTATAATAAATGGGAAGAAGGCAAGTTGTCTCCATCGCCTTAGTTTTGTTTTTTCTTACAATTTTTGTGTGGTCACGTTGGCAGTAGGTCCCATCCCATTTTTCACATTATCAAATGTGCAAGAGGGGTATGACCTGTCTGTTGCCATTTAACTTGATGACATGGACATGTGTGTGTCTTGACTATTCAAAAGAGCGAGTGAGAAAAAACTAATCATCAATAAAGGGCTGGTGATGATAGTTGTTGTTGACCAGTGAGGTTTGCTATGCAATTTATGTAGTACTATATTGATCACCTTTGGTACTAGATCCAATGATTGGATTATATATTTAGGTATATCATGAAGATTCTTTAGAGCTTCATTTTTAAGAACTTAAGGCTCCAAATGACTGAAGTTTCTTAAGAGCTTCATTTTTAAGAACTTAAGGCTCCAAATGACTGAAGTTTCTTAATTTTATACCAGCTATCAACAAAATAAATATATCTGTACTGTGATTCGCAATAGAAACAAAATAGATATAGCAAAGAAGCAACATTATTGTTGTTATATATGTACTTTAATTAGTGGTGGTCATTATTGGTTTTTTATGAGACAAATTTAAATGCGCTTATACTTTATTTGTTATAGCCAACTATTTTTGGTGAAATTGTCGGAACCTAATTTCCTCATCTTGTATTTTACCTAAGTGTCTAGACAGACTCTTAACTCTGCTAATAATAACACTAAGTGTGTGATGCCAAATTTATTTTGGCCTCACCTGGCTGCTACATCTCCAACCCAATAACTTGCATGTCGGCACAAAAGCTGAAAAGAAAGAAAACAAATATATGCATCCTGCATGTGTGTTTTGAGAAAAAAAAATCGGAAGGATCCACTAATACATTTGCCACAAGGAATATATTGCCCTCTTATCAAGATCAAGCACTATACTCTAAAAATTCTTGTTATCTCTCTCTCTCTCTCTCTCATGAAGACAAAAACTCACCCTTTTTCCTACTATCTAAGGAGGCATCATTAAAAAAATACAATTACTTGTGTCTCGCTATCAACGGCTATGTTGTCTATCACTGAAAACATGAGTACTCACATAATTAAAGTACGAGTACTCACGTAATTAAAGTCTAGAACTTAAACTTGTATGATCATGTTCCACCACAAAGAACCTGATCAACTGGTAGTTAATTGTTCTATTTTTGTTATAGATCACCGTGCTACCATGCTTAAGGGTCTTTTTGTGCGGCTTACCCCCTGGCTCCAGCTCCGGCACAGCAGTATACTGTAGCGTTAAGAGCCAGTGAAGCTATGCCTTTTGTAGGCTTCTTTTCTAGTTCATTTTTTTTCTCCATTTTGTGAAATGGCTCCTTGTTTAGTAGTGAATAGTGTCACTACGGTGCATTGGCGGGAGGTGCCGGAGCTGGCCTAAACTGCATCAAAACAGAGCCTAAGAAGAGCATTATCTTATAAATCGGATGCAACAATTTCTATAGGCCCTAGGGTGGTTGTGCATTATCTTATAGTACTTGGTCTAACCAAGTTTTCTCCAATAAAAGAAGCAATACATAACTTCGCATAGGTCGAAATTGGGTTTATGCTGATACTTATACTGATTTGTTGTGAGAGAAAAACATTGTTCATTGACTGAAAAATATATAGTTCAAGCGAACATGGTGGTAGGATAGTGCATCACAGATGGTGAGATCTCGTTGGAGGGATAAACAAAGTTGCAGAGAGAGATAGCTGGGTAGCAATTAGAATATGTGTATAGTGAGGTTATGGATGGAGGGCATGTGCACAGTGCAGTGTGCAGGCAGCGTGCACAGCTCCCGCTGGCAGCAATGCCGTGGCCGTCCATTGGGCAAGCCCATATCTTCATGGATTACCTTTTAACAATGAACGCAATTTAATTTGTGACATTCAGCTACGACATTGTTGACTTTTAGCTCGGCCTTAAGGGCGTCCGCAATGGACCGCTTCAAATCGCTAGCAACATGCAAACAAGATTGAATAAAAAAAAGAAGCAGCAACATGCACAACATGCAAAGAGGAGAGAGGTAGACACAGGTCTTATTCGGAGCTGTGCGAGCCTAGCGCTTTGCTCGTCCTAGCGAGTTTGTTTCTTACGATCTCTCTCCTATAAATAATATAAATAATCCTTCTAGTAGGCCATTTAAAACTCGTTGGGGACGCCCTAATAACTATAAGAAGCAATCAGTCTGTTCGCTTGCTCGTATACGATCGTGGATTATAAGCTAAAATAGTATTTTTCTCTCACACCAAACCATCGTTTACGACGAAACGAACCGGCTGAATGACTTTTCAATAGTACTTGACTTTATTTTAGGGTGGTTTTATTGTTAACATGGAAATATATATAGTCAACGCTAAAATAGTTATTGCATTCAATAATTTTGGTAGAGTATCTTCATTTTTTTGGAGATTTTTCACTCTTATTACAATGGAGTGTATAAACAACTTAAATATGTCTACATATTTGGAATCATGTATAATATGCTTATTTTAAGAAAAACTAAATAAAAAATATTTTTTCATGTGACATAATTAAAATTTAGTTGCTTCTAGAGATAATTGACTTTCTGATAACCATACATGCATTTGAATTTTTTATAGTTCTTTAAAAGCAACATACTAATTTGCCAAATTGCGGCATGATTTCCAAGGTAATTCATAATTGACTTTATTTTTTTAGAAAAGTTTAGTTGCACGTTGGATTAGTGTTCTGAAGCTAAATCAATTTGGTATGGATTTTGTGATGATCAACATATTGACTAGTGTTGTGAAATGTATTTCTTCTAGTGTTGTGATCCGGTCCATCTCTCACTAGTGCTGTGCTTCGGTTGGATTGTGCCAATTACCTTGGCAGTCATAATTGACTCGATAAGGTTAAACTAAGGGAACCTTTATACTTTATCTTATATAAGTCAACTTGACTCCTTGATAAAAGAAAATAATCGACATGAAATGGGACCTCTCGGTAGCCTCCACCAGCAAAACAGAGCCCTTGTTACTTGCTGTTCTAGCTCGTATACCTATGACTTGGTACCTAGGAGGATGATCACTCACAACTTCAAAAGGGTCATAATCGACTTGAAATCCTAACATGGAAAAAAAAGAATAGGAACTAGGACATCACTAGAGAAGAGTATGACGTACAAGTGTAAGCTATCGATGGATGCTAATAAGAATGCACGTAGAGCTTACAAAGAGGTTTTGATATTTGATATTTAATTTGTGAGTCTCGTAACATTCGACACCTATGTCACAGTGACACGTGGGGTCAATCTGAGTTCCTGGTATATGGTTAGGGTGTCAAATCTCTGAAAGGCTCACGAATCATGTCATTTTATAAAATGGGGCTGTTGGATTTTTACCCTTGTTTTGTATCGAAATTGTGATTTTGCTCCTGTTTTTACTTTGTGAATTTACCCCTGTGATTTCAAAACGAAGCGCCAGTTTGCTCCTATTCCGTCATCCTCCTCTAACTGTGTTAAATTTTATACAAAAGGACAAAAATACCCATGTAATTTTGCTCCGTTTGTTATGTCTATTTGTGATTTTACCCCTAATTTGGAATGACACATTTATAATGTATGTTGATAAAAATGATTACATTTGGTCAAATATATTTGGCACAACTTGACATACATATATCCAACAAGCCATCAAGAGGGTTCTCGTTCTGTGGGTACCCCATAGTCATCGTCGTCCAAAGAACAAGGTCAATGTAGCTGAGCTCATCGATCATACACTGCATCCCACTTGACATACATATCCAGCAACGACGCATCCGCTGAGCATCGAGGTCCACGACATCACATTTTCGTCCTGGGATTCTCTCGAACACCTTCCCGGCGCACTCCAAGTCCCCAACTTTCGCGTACATGTCGACCAAGCTGTTCACATGAAGCCGTTCGCGCCGCCGGCTTTGACGGCGCCGCAGTGCAGCCTCGTACCGTACCCGTACTCCGCGGACCTGATGCAGGCCTTGAGCGCAAGCGACAGCACGAAGTCGCCCTGCGCCTCGGGCAGGGGCGCTGCCGCCGCATGTCCTATTGCAGCGCGACAGCTTCTGCGTGGCGCTCTGTTTGAACTAGACACCGGAGCATGACCCCTTTGGAGTACGCGTCCGAGCGTGGGGTGCCATCGAAGACCATCCGCGTGGAGGCGAGGTCGCCCAGCGCGCGCACGACGAGAGCCCCGGCTGCCCCCCGCGCGTGCGCCCCCTCGCCCGGGAACAGCCGCCAGCGCACGAGCCCAGAGGTCGGGAGGTGCACGAGGAAGAGGCAGATAAGGATAAGGGGTAGTGTAGTCGTTTCGCCTTTGCTTTTCTAGTTTAGATTTTTTTATTCGTCTATTTCCTGTCCATCTAACGGACATCCAAAATAGAGGTAAACGGACAGTTCATTTTAAAATATCAATGGTAAAAACACAAAGTTAAAAAAGTAGGGACAAAATCACAATTGGAGTTCTGAAAAGGGCAAGAACATAATTTTTCCTTATAAAATTTATTTATCAGATTTACAAAGTGTAACGAAATTTCTAAATAAACTATTTGATTTTTTTTTCACGATCATGCCTCGACACATGTTTCATTAAGAATAAATACAAGAGTTACAACACAAATGCGAATAACACATTGCTCCAGACAGCTAGTGGCGATCCTAGGTAATTAGGTGAATGCCCTTGCGAACAACTAACAAGTAACAATAGGCTCATCGCCGACTCGAAACCAACACACACCCGGTGACTACATTGCACTAAGACTGTCTCCAACGGATCCAACCAAAAAACAAGATACATTTCCCGGTTTAGGTTGTGCACAGTGAAAAGGTCCGTGATCCATAAACTCCCTTCTCCAACCGTCGGGCGCAACAGAGCGTCCTCTTCCCTTCCTCCTCCTCTCGCGAGCCCCGCCGCCTCTTCCCTTCCTCCTCTCGCAGGCCCACCGATGGGAGCGCCTCCCTCCCCGCCGAGCAGATCCCGCCTCCCTCCCCGCTGAGCCGCCGAGCGCCGAGGTCGCCGGCAACTCCGTCCGTAGGCCCACCTGGCCAAGCGCCCCCGTCTGCGGTGCCGCCTGGCCGAGCGCCCCCGTCTGCGGGCCCGCCGGCGCCGCGGTCCCGCCTCGCCGTCGTCGTCCGCGGGATGCTCCGAGCTTCGGCCCTGGCGTCGCTGTGCCCGGCGAGATCTGGACCCGCCGCCACCGTGCGGGCGAGCTCCGGCCCCAGCCTCACCACGTTCGCGCCAGCGGCGCTCTTCTCCGCGGGCGGCGAGCGGCCCTTGCCGGCGGCGCTGCTCCACCGTAGGCGGACCTCACCGGCAGGATCCTCCCTCCCCTGCCTGACGTCGCATGTCCCTGCTCCCACCGACCTCCATTGGCGACCACAGCCCCTCTCCTGCCCGATGCCGCCTACCCCTGTTCCCTCCGATGGCAGCCGAGCGGATCCGGACTCCACGACGGCAGCCGCGCCTCCACCGACCTCCATCGGCCCCGGCCCTGTGCCGGGCCCCGGCGGTCGCTCCTCCCTCTCTCTCTCTCTGTGTGTTTTGCGTCGTCGAGAACGACGACGCTTTTTTGCCTTCCGACACCGCTGCTACGCAAAATGGCTGGCTTGAATGCGTCCTCCGTTGGATCGTGAGTTTGGGACGTAAAAACACTGTGCACGATGCATTTTGTGTTTAGGGTCGCCTTTTGCGTGCGCCGTTGGAGACAGGTCTAACTAAAGTAAACAACCATAAAAGTCTGGCTTCCAACCTTTTTTTTTTTTGCTTCCACAAGCCTGTCTTAGGGGCTATTGCATTATGGAAGACTAGTTAGACCCTAAGCCAAGCAACAAACGCACCCATAGTTACACGTAAAAGGTAGAGAAATATTGTAAAGATAAAAAAAGCTAGACATGTCATTCCAATATTTTATTAAGCTTTAAAAAAGATAGACACGTAAAACAATAGAAAGGGAAGTATGTCTTAGCTAGCAGGTTAGCACGGGCCTAGTACGTACGTATGGATCAATCTTGATCACGAACCAAGTAACTAAAAGTGGCAATCACACTAAGTGCCCAAAGTCCAACCCAATCAAAAGGTTGCAACGTTTACGCTTTCATGTTATCCCAAACAGTGAAAGCAACCAGCACTATGCAATCATTTTTTGTGGTTTTATATAGTACTTACCTATAGTTATCTTCTTAATTAAATTTCTTCAGCACTTGTAAACTTTTGTGACAACGTTCCCTGCTCAGATTCTTCAAAATTTCCCCCTTATATATATATATATATATATATATATATATATATATATATATATATATATATCCGACCTTTTAACATTTCTGAATTTAAACGGGCAAGTTAATCCAATTGAACAAATGACAAGAATTCTCAAAAAAGCGTAAGCACCACAGTTCTTGCTTCTTGAAATCAGGGCTGGTCCACAAACCCACTCTTGTCACCTCGTGACAGCAGGAAATAGTAAGCGCATAATCTTCCAAGAAATTTTAATAAAAAAACCCTGAAGAAGTCAATGTCCTGTTTATTTATCTAATTTATTGTAAGAGAAAAATAATATTTTTTCGTAAAAAAAATATGACTTATAAACGAAACAACAACGCGCAAAACGTAAGGGGGAAAAAAAAAAAGACACATAAGAAAAGAGCAGCGAGCAAGCTGAAGGTGAAAGCCTCAGCAGCTCGTCGTCCCGTTCCCCCCACTTCTTCCTCAGATAAGGAGAGGCCCCATGCCAGAGAAAAAGGCATCGATTTTTTCCCCTTAATTGGCCCAAGACCTCAGCCGCCTACCAGCAGCAGAAAGAGGTATGATTCTCGCATTGCTTGCTCCCTGCGTTTGCCCGCGATTTTTGCTGTTTTTTCTAGCTCCTCTTGCGAGTTTTTTCTTTTTGCCGTGTTGGAACCGCAGCTACGCAGGCGAGCGCGAGTACTAGCGTGATTTGGTCAGTGGATCCCGTTGAGCTGCTTCTCCCTCGCGGCCGATTTGCGAGAGCAAGCAGGTCCCCAGGAAGCGATCTCATTTTTCGTTATTTTTTAGTTCCCTACACCAAAGATCAGAATCAGATCCGAGGCCACCCGTTTGCTAGCGAGCAAAAACTTACCTTTCACCGGCAATCTCCGCCGCCTCGGCAAGGATTTTCCCCGGCCGGAACTCTGCAACATGGGGGGATCGATTGCTGCAACCTCCACGAGCTGCGCTGCCCACGAATCAAAGTCAGCAGCGCTGCCTGAACTGAGGTACGTGCTTGTTTCGCCGTCTAGTTACGCTTCTGATCTCGAGAACCCGTCGCAGTTGCCTCAGACTCGAGGGAGCCGGCGGCGGAAACACCGTGCGGCCCAAATCAAGCTTCCTAATGCCAGGGCACCCAATCGAGCTGCCACAATCGAGATCCCCATCACCTGAATCGAGGTCCTTTCGACCAGAACCTAAGCTCCCGCCGCCGACGTCGAGATAGCTGTCACCCAAATCGAGCTTTCCGTCGCTGCCGGACGTTGTAATCGGAGCTTCGGGCAGCATAGCTTGAGCTTGCTACTGTATCGAGCAAGCAAACCAAACGCTGGGGATCTTGCTTTGCTGCGCTAGCTTAGCCTAGGTATCCTTGCTAGGAATCACCCTCCTTTTTGGTGATGTTTTGACTTGCGAGTGCCTGGTGTCACTGGGGCTGCTTTTTCTCTTCTCCTTTGGAGTTCTGAATGAAGCCTATGATGGCCTTGTAAGAAATAGAAATATATGAAACTTACGCTTGGGTCGGGGAACGCCTACGAAGAAAGTTTTGGCTTAAAGGTGGAAGCTTTTGAGGTTTTCCCATGCGAAATAAATGCATTTTTCGATGTTATTTGATGGATTTGGTTGGCACTCGGTCAAAAGGTGTTCTTGGTTTGCCCTTTTTATGCTCTGGTTGCTGTTGCAATTGCAATTTCCCTTTCCCTTTGAATTTGTCGCTCTAAAAGTTGGTTCTCTTTGCCTGAAGGATTTCAGTTCTTGTTGCTGATTGGGTTGTTTGGATCTATCTGCAGGCAGACAAGCTAGGTTTTACTGCTTCCTTGGGCACAAAGATCCGCTGACCTCTTGGTAAAAATCCATTCTTCCTGGGAAAACCTCCTTGTGGAGTTGTGGTGCATAAACTGCCGAGTACACACTGCCATTTCTGGACAAGGAAACTGAGAACTACTATCCACATCTGGCACGACCCTTGTCAAAAACCATGGCTGTTCACTTGCCATGAAGCTGCTTGAACTGGAGGCACCTAAATGCTGTGGATTGTTCCTATGCAGATGATTGGATCAGTGGTGTCAGGCTTCGGGGGGTTTGATCAGATGTTGTATGAATAATAGCAGGATTGTTTGAGAGACTATAGTTTGGGTACTGTTTGCTTCTCTATTTACTGGTACGGTTTCCTACTGATCTGCGGCTGCGCAGGAAGGCGTTCTCTTTTTTGCCGTACCATGGATGCCACGGATGTTCAACAGAGCATGGGATTTATGGAGTCCAGGGGTGGTATGCCTAAGTTTTTCCATGCCCTTGGACCAGCACTCCTGATTTCAATGGGGTACATTGATCTCGGGAAGTGGGTGGCAGCCGTTGAAGCTGGTTCTCGTTTTGGATTCGACCTGGTGTTGCTGGCTCTCCTTTTCAACTTCACTGCCATTGTATGTCAGTACCTTGCTGCTTGCATTGGCACTGTCACAGGGAAGAATCTTGCAGAGGTATCGGTTTACCGATGTTGTTCCTTGGTTTTGCTGGCCTTCTCTTGAGATTTAGTTCAGTAAATGTTTGTTTTCATTTCACAACGCTATATTATGGTTTGATATTGAGTTGGACCTGAAGGAACTGAGAAGACTAGAGAGTAGGGAAAGTTCATTGCGAGCTATTCAATTTATGCAGATTGTTGATAAACAAACTGTATAAATTTACTTGCCTTGTTAAATAATTCTTTTCCATCTATAGTTCAATTATAATACTACTGGATGTAGAAGGGCTTCTTTTTGAAGGAAAATAAATCTTTATCTCATCTTACTTGTTCATGATATTCCTTTGAAGTTGCTAACTTTTTCATGCCTTCACATGAAACAGATATGCCACCAAGAGTACAACCAGCCAACATGTATTTTCCTGGGTGTTCAAGCTGGATTGTCCTTGTTGACATCAGAGCTGACTATGGTATTTGCACACTTCCTTGGATGTCTCTCATATCTTTTGATGTTATTTGTGAATTCTCATCCTGTAAGGCAATGTTACATAGTAGTTCTGACATGCTAGATTCTGATGGCTATATCTGGAATTTTCAGATTTTTGGCATAGCACTCGGATTCAACCTCCTGTTTGAATATGATGATCTCATCACAGGGATATGCTTTGCAACAGTGGTGCCTAATCTGCTACCATATGCTATATCCCACCTGGTAAGATTACTACTTCAAGAAGGATACTTGCACAGACACTGATACACTAATGTGACTTTATGTTTGCTAGTTACTTACCCTTTATGTCTGCTCTAGGGAAAGAAGATGGAAGGGACAGTAAATGCCTGCATAGCAGGATTTGCACTTCTTAGTTATGTGCTTGGCTTATTGGTTAGCCAGCCACAAATTCCTCTCACAATGAACGTAATATTTCCCAAGATCAGTGGTGAGAGTGCTTACTCTCTGATGGCGCTTCTTGGTGCAAACATAATGGCACACAACTTCTACATTCATTCAACAGTTGTCCAGGTAAATTGTTTGATTAGTGCACTCGAACTTAAAATTTAGCCATTTAGGGGACAACGGCTTGCTAGAAATAGTTCAAACCATACATTTACATGTATTTCAATTTTGGCTTTTGTCTATATGAGTTTGGAAACTCCTAAGAGTCAGCAACGAGATCATTATATTGAACTTCTGCTCACGCCAGTTGGATATTGGATACAACTTGTAAACTATATTTATTTCCTTTATTAATTTGATGAATTGTGGGTACACTGCATCGAATGATCAAAATAAAACAAGATGTAATTAGTCATGTTTCAATTGTTTGCATAACTTCATACAAGTTTTCACTATAGGATCCACACTTTGTTCATCTCATCATCTGTACACATTGTGCTCAGCTTTTGGAAATTTTTGATAGTTCATGAAATTTTGCATCTTATGTTCGAGTTTGTAGCATATTACAAAACATCAAAATTGTACTATTTCTAACTTTTCACATCGTGCTCAGTGGATAATATTGACATGTGCAAAAAATGAAAGTAGCGAAAGTTTGCGCACTTGTGGTAGTTTGTTTTTGCTGAATTGTCTTCAGTTTCTGTGCGTATTCTTAATCAAGAAACATTGTATTTGCAGGGTCAGAAAAAGTCATCTGCAGTTGGTCTTGGCGCCTTATTTCACGACCATCTTTTTTCAATATTGTTCATTTTTACTGGAATCTTTATGGTGAACTATGTTCTAATGAACTCTGCAGCAGTGGAATCTACTAATACTCTTCTCATTACCTTCCAAGATGTTGTAGAGCTAATGAATCAGGTAAGCACCTAAATTTCCTATTTGTTTACTCCGCTCTGTGCTAAGTTTCTGCTGAAAGTTTTATTTAGGAAGCAATCCTACTCCGCTATAAAAAACTGAACTTTTGAGTACTTTGCAGATTTTTGTAAACCCTCTGGCACCAACTATATTTTTAGTGGTTCTTCTCTTCTCCAGCCACATCATCTCGCTGACATCTGCTATCGGTAGCCAAGTGATTTCACAGCATTTATTTGGTATAAACCTTCCTCTTTCTGGACATCATCTCCTACTGAAGGTTTTTGCCATAGTTCCTACTCTATACTGGGCGAAAGTTGCAGGAGCTGAAGGGATTTACCAATTATTAATTATATGCCAGATTATCCAGGCCATGCTCCTTCCATCTTCAGTCATCCCACTTTTTCGTGTTGCTTCATCAAGATCAATAATGGGAGCCCATAGAGTGTCTTTGCATCTGGAGATACTGGGTTTTCTTGCATTTCTCCTTATGCTATTTTCAAATATCATATTTGTGGCAGAAATGCTATTTGGCGACAGTGGCTGGATGAACAATCTGAAAGGATATACTGGAAGCCCTGTGGTGCTCCCATATACTTTTTTCGTTTTAGTTGCATGTGTATCTGTGGCTTTTTCACTGTACCTGGCTGTTACACCATTGAGATCTGGAAGCCATGAAGCTGAATCCCATGAATGGTCTGTGCATTCTCAGAGAGAACTCTTGAATACTCCTCAAGAAAGGGAAGATGTTAAGGTGGACAATGTTACATATGAGGAAGATCAGAGATCAGATGTTGGCCCTTCTCCCAGGGATGTGCCTGACAGCCATCCGGAACTGGCCATGGACTATATGGATACTTCTGACACTGCTGTAGAATCTGATCACGACTCTCAACAATCTACTGCTTATGCATCCACTGCTCCTGAAACCTGCCCCTCCCCGTCATTTACTCGTGAGGAGACAAAATCAGTTGTTGCAGTCAACTGGCCGGAGCCTTTGGAGAATGTTCCTACTTCTACTGTGTTAGAGGAAAGCACAGTAGAAAGTGTGGTATCTAGGATGACGACTGAAAGAGATGTTTTAGTAGAAACAGATGTTTTCTCAGCTAAGGATAAGGAAGATATGCATGCTTTGGAGTCTGAGAAGTCAATTGTTGATAGCACCCCTTGTGTGTCTGATGATGGTCCACCATCCCTTACCTTCAACAGGGGAAAAGGCTCAGATGCAGGAAATGGAAATGGTAGTCTCTCGAGGTTATCTGGTTTGGGCCGTGCAGCAAGGAGGCAGCTAGCTGCTAGTCTTGATGAGTTCTGGGGGCATCTGTTTGACTACCATGGTAAGCTCACTCAAGAAGCTAGCACAAAAAAGTTTGGTATCTTGCTTGGGATAGACCTTAGAAAACCTAGCACAGCTGTAAGAACGGATAAGCAAGCTGTTGAAATACCCAAGAATCCACTTGTGAGAGACTCATTGCGGGGGGCAGCTTTTTTGTCAAGCTCAGTGGACCTGATGTCCCCTAAGAATGAGACATCGAACTTGGAACTTGCATATGGGCTTCAGAGGGGACCGGGCATGGGATTGTCAAGCTGGTCTCAGGGTATGCAGCTACCAAATACACAGCTGCAGAGCTCAAGCAACAGCCTACTTGAGCAAAGTGCAAGATTAAACTCAAATTTTAGTGCGCCATCTTATTCAGACAACAATCAGTTCTACCAACCTGCAACAATTCATGGGTACCAGCTCACGTCTTACTTGAAACAGATGAATGCCAGCCGAAACCCTTACTCTAGCATGCCACTGGACCCACAGCGGCTTCCGAAAATCATCTGGGTCTGCTGTGCCAACCTATGTTGATTCCGTGATGCATGCTCGTAATCATAATCTGCTTGCTTCACTGGGTGCTACTCCTTCACAGATTCCTGCAACATCCCGCGTAGGCTCAATGATGCCTGAAAGATCGTATTATGATCCTTCCACTGCTGATGGGAATGAAAATGCTGGTTCACCTTCTTACTCAAAAAAGTACCACAGCTCACCTGATATGTCTGGAATAATCGCTGCAAGTAGAGCTGCACTGTTGAATGAAGCAAAGTTGGGTGGTGCCATTGGACCCCAGTCATACCTTAGCAGGCTGGCGTCAGAAAGATCTCAATATGCAAACTCAACAGCCAGGCCTGCGGCTCCATTAGCATTTGACGAGCTTTCACCTCCTAAGCTCCAGAGTGATATCTTCTCGGCACAGTCGAACATGAGCCCAAGTGCTAGATCCCTTTGGGCTAAGCAACCATTTGAGCAATTGTTTGGCATGTCAAGTGCAGAGCTCAGTAAAGGTGACTTTAATCTTTCAGGCAGATCAGGTGGCATGGCCAAGGATGATTTCTCTTATAAGGAATCTGAGGCGAAGCTTCTTCAGTCCTTCAGATTCTGCATTATGAAGCTCCTTAAGCTAGAGGGATCAGGGTGGCTGTTCAAGCAAAATGGTGGTTGCGATGAAGATCTAATTGACCGAGTTGCTGCATCTGAGAAGTTATTGATGCAAGGGACTACTGAGAATCAACTGCTTCATGGTGATCTTCAGCAACATTCTTCTGATCAGGTGGGCATCCAATACATGCGCACACTTCCCAACTGTGGGGAGGACTGTGTTTGGCGCGCATCACTCGTTGTTAGTTTTGGTGTCTGGTGCATCCGCCGAGTGCTGGACATGTCTCGAGTGGAAAGCAGACCAGAACTTTGGGGCAAGTATACCTATGTCCTTAACCGTCTTCAGGTGAGTTGTTCCTGAACTAATTTAACTTTGTGCTCATTTTTGGTGTGTAAGATTTTTTTTTGCTTGCAATTGATAATATTCTGTTTTTAATACTTACTTACAATTAGGGGTGAAAACCATCGGGAAATGGTATTATACAATATAAAAAACGACTGGCTCAGGATTTTTCCATATTTGTAAAATTAACGAATACAAAAAATGGTTGAAAATAGTTGTGAAACGACAATTTTTATGTTTGGATAAATTTGGAAACAATTCAAAAAGGTATCATAATATAGAAAAAAAAAGATACGGGATCTATCCTTTTCACTTACAATGATTCATTTTGTGATTCTTTTGCTACTTATTTTATGCAGGGAATCTTGGATCCTGCATTCTCCAAGCCTCGGAGTGCTCTGACCATATGTGCTTGTCTTCAGAAAGACATCAGAGTGCTCAATAGTCCACCCCACAGTGGGCTAACAGCCATGGGTCCCATCCCCATACCAATCCGGGGCACCTTCACAACTGCAGTTGTGGTTCTGGAGATGATCAAGGATGTGGAGACCGCAGTCTCAGGCCGCAAGGGCAGGAGTGGCACAGCAGCGGGCGATGTCGCCTTCCCCAAGGGGAAGGAGAACCTGGCCTCTGTGCTGAAGCGGTACAAGCGGAGGCTCGCCAGCAAGGGACAGTAGCGGCGTCGGACAGCGGTTGCAATGTTAGGAGTCTGACTATTGTTCTCCAGGGACTGCCGTCGGCCGCCCTGAGTCCTGGATTTTTTCGTTACACGACGTTCCTAGGGACCGGTTGCCCGATGATCGTTTTGGTCCCTTCCAGCATTTTTTTTTTTTGGCAATGTCATGTTTTGTAAGGGCAACTACGTATGTGCTCAAAAGGAATCAAGATGTACACGCAAAGGAGATGTAGTCTGCTGATGCAGCATTGTAAAGTCCACACTCTGCAGGTTAACCTTTTTTGGGGCCGTCAAGTGTTAGTGCCCTATGTATGTTATCACCCCTCCAGAGAGGTTGCAAATACTGAACTACTCACAAACTTGCACCTGTCGAAATCATTTTGTAATCTCCAGACATCTTGTTCAGAATTGTTCTTTTTTGTTTCTCGCCCATTGTGTAATTTACCCTGATGAAACTACTTGCTTTTCTCTTGAAGTGCGTGCTTCGGCACAGTCGTGAAAAAACTTTTTTTTAACAACAAACATGCATATATTTCAACAGCATTTAGCTGTTAGAATGCTTACATGGTCTGTAAGTACATTTTGCAGTGCTTCCAGTAATGGGCACTGTCTGACATGACCTCTGTTGAAACAACAAAATGATAGACTTGGAGGTTGGTATTGTATATCTACAAAAGCTTGTTTTGCTAATGTATGAGCAGCTTGATTTTGGTTCCTCCTAATCTTGTAGATTCGTGTTCCTTTGCCTTGTTGAGTGATGAAGTTCTGGGTGAGATGCTTGATCCTCCAGTCAGGCGGCGTGGACTGATCTCTGGTACTCCCTCTCTCTAGGAAAACATGTAACTATAGGTTACGTGCCAAATAAAGTTATTCACGTTTGATCAAATTTTTAGTAAATAATTTTTATATTTATGACTCCAAGTTAATTTATTATAAAAATATATTTCATATTTGATCTAATGATATTTATTTAATGTTATAAATATTTATAGTTTTTTATTTATAATTGGTCAAACATGATATACTAAAATATGGTACTGTGCTAGAATTATATGTTTTCCTGAACGAGGGAGTATTGAAGAAGTGAACAAACAACCTGTTCGTTTGGCTTGTGGCTTGTCGTAAACGATCGTAAATTTCTAGCCGGAACAGTATTTTTCTCTCACACAAACCAGCCAGCAGTACTTCTTTACGAACCAGCAACGATACGAACCAGTCAACCGAACAGGAAGTTCCTGGTTGTCGGATAGGAAGCTAATGTTGTGGAGAGCTGCCAGTTGAAGTGTTGAGCAGTGTAGCAGTAAAAGAAAATCGGTAATGCTCAGCGACGGACGTCCGTCTAACCGGACGCCGCCTTTCTGGGTCTGCGCGCTACCGGCTCAACAAGCCTATCTATCTATACGTCTCCATCATCTCTCTCTAAAAATATCTCCGACTTGCTCACCCGTCATGGTGCCGTGCGGCCGTCCGCTCACCCCCACTCTGCATCGCCGCCACAGCCATCCCCCCACGCGCGCCCCCATCCCGCGCCGCTCTGCCCCACTCCGCCTCGCCGCTGCAGCCATCCCTCGCCGCGCTGCCCCACTCTGGCTTACCGCTGCGGGCATCCCCCTCGGCACCCTACTCCATGCTCGTCCGTCGCGGCCACGGCGTGCACCGCGCCGTCAGGAGAAGGTTGTCACCAGTTGAGACAGCGTCTCCCGCGATCTGCCAAAGACACCACGACAGGAAGAAGCGTATGTTGCAAGTGTTTCGTATGTTTCAGAGGTATGTTGCAAGTGTTTCATGTGGATGTTGCAAAGTAGATCAGAATATTGCATATGTTACAATTGTTGTACACGTATGTTGCAAACTTCTGTTCCCAATATTTCATCTGTTTTCCAAACGTATGTTGCAAGTGTGTTTATTTGGATGTTGCATTACAAATGTTTTTATCTGGATGTTGTGTATGTTTTACGATGGTTTTTAAGTGTTTTTCGGGTATTTTTGCAAGTGTTTCAGATGCATGTTTCAAGTGTTTCATCTGTGTTCAGACGTATGTTGCAAGTGTTGCATTTGTATGTTTTAAAAGTAGATCGGGTGTTGCATCACTCTCCTCGCTTTCTGTTGCCTCACCTTGATAGGTATCCGCCGTCCCCTTCCCCTCTTCTAGATGCCGGTAACGTTTGGGGTAACATGGGCGCTGCATGGGCACACGAAACGGCACAAGAGACGGTCTGCATGTGTGGGCGTCCGGATGCCTGAGCCCGTCCTGACGTCCGAACGTTAGCATGACAGAAATTACAGAGAACACAGGAAGCCTACGCTTTCGCGAGCACACCGCCGTTTTACGTTCCATGTGCTCCGTCTTCAACAGATCGTTGGCTTCAACGACGGCACGCCTGAAAATCCTTGCATCTCTCTCTTTCATGGCATCCCACTGATGCTAACTGTCGGTCTGAATCGGGCCTCTGCTCTGAATTCTCAACTGGGGCAGCTCAGATCAGCGAAACTGGAATGGCGTCAGGTGCTCAAAAGCGAAATGTGTCACGCGCGTCTCTGAAGAAGCATTGGATCAAAGAGCTATTTATGCCAAGCAAGAGAGATGATTCAGATGTATCCAAATGGCCGGTCCAAAATGCAGAAGATGATGAGTAATATGGTTTGGGAAACCACTTCTATGGTCCGCAAATCTGCGAATAGAAGCGCCCATGGACCTTGGGACCTAGGTGGAAGACGAGACAAGTGAAGTTTCCTAGGGCTTCTCCAATCAGAGCTGTAGATCTTCTCACGTCCCATCCACATCCACCGGTGGCAACGGGGGACTGAGATCCAGTGCAGTTGCTGAATATTTTCAGCCTTCCGAAGACCATAATCACGGGACTAAAGTGCTGCGGCTGCAGCTTTTTGCCTCAGTGATGTACTGTGCTGGCAGCTCTAACGGCTTAAGGCCATGTTTGGATCCATGGCTAAAGTTTAGCTCAGAGCTAAAGATTAGCTCTTAAAATGAAGATGCTAAAGTTTAGGCCCTTAGGTTGTTTGGATACATGACTAAAAGATAAAAGAGCAAGGAGAGAAAGAGAGTAAAGTCACTTATTAGCACTTTTAGCCCTTTTTAAGCTACCTTGCAAGGGTTAATAGGTTAATAGAGGGCTAAAGATTAGCCCTTGGGCTAAAAGGTAAGGGCTAATCTTTAGCCCCTTGGATCAAACAGGACCTAAATTCATCTCAAGCGAACACCCAACAATGAAAATGCAATGATTAGATTCAGAAATATAGGGTGCACATCAACCGTATAAGCAGGAAAGTGAGCTCCTTGCTTGCATGGATCCACTGTTCCAATTTGACTCCATCCATGCAAGTGTACGGTCTTATGATGCTCCGGTGGAGATGGCTGAAATGGGCTTCATTGTGAAGCCTAGCCCGATGGATGCAGGTTGTATAGGATGACGTCAACCTCACATGTTAGCCAAGTTGCATTCGCTTATGCAAGTAACCACATAACATCTCTTTTTTTTTTGCATTTATTTACTTATCCGACTTTACTAAACTTTTTTTTTCTCAAATACGGTTCCACCTAGCTTACATCAGATCATTCATGATATATGATACAACCCCAATCCGATAACCATTGCCCTGTTCGCTTGGCTGATAAGTCATAGCTGAAAGTATCGATGACTGATTTGTTGTGAGAGAAAAATACTGTTCGTTGGCTGAAAAGTACGGCTTATAAGCCAAACGAACGGCTACACACCCATAGTTCTTGATATGATAGACGTTAATGGGTAACCACTATGTAACTTAAACGCCCACTAGTTGCATTGGCTCGAGAGACATCGAGATCACATATTTGTGCTGCCAATATCTCCGAAGATATTTTCATGCCAGTTTTGTCCTATATTTTAACTATGTTATATTCCTTTCTCTTCCAATAAAAAGAAAAAAGTTATTGCACTGTTCAACTAATTTGTATTCGTGCTTCAACTCTCTAATAATTTACTAAAAGATATCACTTCTTGAGTTCTCATCATAATGTAGCCACACCCCCTCTTAAAAAAATAATGTAGCCATATCATAAAAGTCATCTATATGTTCCAAAAAAAGTGATGTCATCCTAGGTGGAGTAGGGACAACCTCATGTTAATGGAATCCGGCGTCGTCACTGGGGGACGATATGGTCCACTTTTGGTGGACGAGAAGAACTACATCTTAGGATGGCATATCCTGTTAGGGGTGGCTTTCCATCTACCTCATACCAAATACAAGATGAAGTCGGATATTGTCCTGCCCCCTCCCTCCCCTACCCCAAACCAAACATGCTCTTAGGGGCGATGGTCTTTCAATAGATAAATGGATGGTTCCTAAATAAAAAAACCTATTTTTTCGTTGAAATATTCCTATTCTTACCTAAGAAGAATGTTCAAACTCGTGAAACTTGGTTGGGTTATTTGTGATGGAATCTAGCTAGTCTTTCGGAGCAAGTTTTATTTCCTAAAAGGATGAAACCATGCTAAAATCAAGGCCTTTGTATGTAACAGGGGTGGATCTAGCATCAAGACGGGATGTGCTCGAGCACCGTTGACCATTAGTTGAAGCATGGAGCCCCTCTAACCCACCCTCTCTATAAATTGGTACCTATGTAAACTTAAGGAGGGGCTAGAGATGGAAAATAATAGAAGAAGTCTCTCATAACTTATTTTTCTATAAAGTCACCAATGCCCTGTAATATATGCTTGCTAAACTCTAGCTTGATAGCGGGTCAGGAGTAGACCTGACGATCATAGGCCGAGTCAAAAAAAAAAAACACCACATGCCCAACTTGACCCGAGTGAGGTGGTGAAAAAAAATCAGGTCTTGGCTTGGCCCAATCCGGAGCCTATTTTGTATCATGTGTCAAGTCAGGTAGCCAAGATGAAGTCAAGTTAGGAGCACACATTATGACCTTTTCCATGTCATTGTGCACCTCTTACATCTTTCGGAGCAGACATGGTGTTGGCCCAGCATTCATGCATGACTAATAATAACTAAGAGCCTCTCAAGAGCGCCTCGTATCCCTTCTCCATCCATTTTTTTTTTGAAAAAGAAGAAAAACTTATCTCTCCTTCCTCGTCTTTCCGCACTTGGCAACCCGGCTCCTCCATACGCAAAAAATACGCGGACCGAGACCGCGAGCATCTCCTCCTTCCCGCGACCCTCTGCCGGTGCCACCGGCGCCAGGAGAGCGCGAACAGACCGACCCCCGTGGCCGCGAGGAGGGCCACGGCGGCGACAACCACTGCCGCGAGCGCCCTGGTCGATGGCGCGCGCCCGTTGCCGGTGGAGGGCGTGACCTGCGGCGCGATGCCTGCGCTGAAGGGCTGGGGCCTGTCGAGGTCGATGAGGTCCGCCGGGGTGCACGGGCGGAGCACGGGCAGCCCAGCGCCGCACAGGTCGCTGTTGTTCCAGTACTGAAGCCGGCCTGCAACTTGGCGGCCAGTTCTTGGGACGTAGCAAGCAGAAAACCAATCAGCATTATTGTTTATTGCTCTCAAGAAACGATGGCCGCCGGCCGGACTAATGGATGGAGGCATTACTGGCGGGCACACTGCCGGTGAGCGAGTTGTTCCTGACATCGAGCGCGACGAGGCTGGGCAGCTGCGCGAGCCTGACGGGGATGGAGCCGAAGAGGCGGTTGAAGCTGAGGTCCAGGCGCGCGAGCAGCGGCAGGCCGCCGAGGCTGGCCGGGATGGCGCCGTTGAGGCGGTTGGACTGCAGCGCCAGCACGGTGAGCTGCGTGGGGATGCTCCCGGTGAGCTGGTTGTAGCAGAGCTGCACCACTGCACGGCCATGGACACATCAACATCAGCAGCATTCATTCAGAATCAGGCAGGAGATGCAATGCAAGGATCAGCAGCATTCATTGATGTGGACCCAAATTTGATTTTTTAGAAGCCATTTATGAAAAACTATTGGAGATGATTTTTTTTTTCTCCCAATACATTTTGGGGAATTGCAAAACTACGTGATTTGGAGAAAAAAAAATATGAGATAGTGTTAGAGATGCTCTAATAAGACTATTGACCAAGATACGATCGAGCAGAGGACGGGAACTAAGGGCCTTTTCCCCAACCAAGCATGACTCGTAAAGGCCGGGGCTCCCATCCAGCCCCATCGAGCTGAGGATTCTTTCCCAGCTAAGAACAAGAACACATGCATGTGAGCTCAAACTCATCCACTATGTAGCTAGGGCTTTTATCCTAGCTAAACGATGAGGTCTCTGAAACTGATGGAACCCACGCATATGGTAGATTTGATTAGGCTTTCGCCTTCAAATCTCTCTACCAAACTCTAAACTTAAGCTTAAGCTAGTGTACCAATGATTACGACGTACCTATCGACTCTTTCTCGCTGCTACAAAAAAAACATTTGTAGCAATGGGATAAATTTTTTTTTAGGGCGGTTGATGATGGAGCCACCTCTACAGTGACGTGCTCGAGACCCAGAAGACCAGCCGTCCATATAAATGGAGCAGTAGGGGCGACTGGTCATACGAGCCGCCCCTACAAATGGGTCGGATTTGTAGGGGCGACTCACTCACCAGCCGCCTCCGGTGTTTCTATTTGTAGGGGCGGTTCCTGAGTTAGCCGCCCCTACAAATATTTTGTAATTTATTTTAATTACAAATTCTGTAATTCATTCATATATAAAGAAAATAATATAAATTTATATATTAGTTTTTCATTATTATATATATATAAATATATGTATATATAAACAAATTTATTATATATATAGATATAATTCTATATTTTCTTCTTTACAAAAACAATAATTTAAAATTTTAAAATTTAAATTTTAAAACAACTAATAGAATTTTAGGACAATAAACGACCTCAAATGAAAATTTTGTAAGCATCAAAGTTGTAGAACTCATCAAGATGTACAACTTATATTTTGGTCATCTTTTCATTTGACAAAAATTGAAAAGTTTAAATTTTGAATTTCAATAAATGGCAAATTCAAACAAGATTTTGAAATCTTAAATGATTTCAAATAAGAAAGTCATAAACATAAAAGTTGTTGAACACATCTCTATCTACAACTTTTATTTTGATCATATTTTTATTTGACTAAATTTGAACCGTTGAAATTTTGAATTTCAATAAATTGCAACTTCAAACAAGATTTTAAAACCTTAAATGATTTCAACTATAAAAGTCATGAACATAAAAGTTGTTGAACTCATCACTATCTACAACTTTTATTTTGGTCACTTCTTTATTTGATAAAGTATTAGTAAACATTGTTCATAAATTCACATATGACTCGAGAGATATTTTGATTTGTGAACAATGTTTATTATCACTTTGTCAGATGAAGAAATGATTAAAATAAAAGTTGTAGATCTTGATGAGTTATAGAACTTTGGTATTCATCACTTTTTCAGCGGAAATCATTTAATGGTTGAAAATCTCGTTAAAACTTGTCATTTTTGTAAATTTTAAAATTTAAATTGCTCAAACTTTGCAAAACAAAAAGAATGACCAAATAAACAAAATAACTTGATAAGGCATGATTTTAGAAAATTTTACAAAAAAATCATCATATTTGTTGTTAGCATGATGAAGAAAGACCAGTTACAAAATTTACCCCGAAATTCAAAAGAAAAATCATAATTGTTCATGATGATCAATGATGAACAAGTGTTATATCTCTTTTTAATCTGTGTCTAAAATTTGTAACTAGTTTTTCTCCCTTATACTAACTTCAAATGTGATGATTTTTTTTCTAAAATTTTCTAAAACCATGCCCTATCATTTTAGTCTGGTCATCTATCTTTGTAACTAATTTTGGACAACTAAAATTTTGAATTTCAGAAAATGATAACTTCAAACCTGATTTTCAACCATTAAATGATTTCAGCTGTAAAGGTGATGAATACCAAAGTTGTATAACTCGTCAAGATCTCCAACTTATATTTTGGTCATCTTTTCATTTGACAAAATTTAAAAAGGTTAAATTTTGAATTTCAATAAATGGTAACTTCAAACAAGATTTTAAAACCTTAAATGATTTCAAATAAGAAAGTCATGAACATAGAAGTTGTTGAGCACATCACTATCTACAACTTTTATTTTGGTCATCTTTTTATTTGACTAAATTTGAACAGTTGAAATTTTAAATTTTAATAAATGACAACTTCAAACAAGAATTTAAAACCTTAAATGATTTCAATTATAGAAGTCGTGAACATAAAAGTTGTTGAACTCATCACTATCTACAACTTTTAGTTTGATCACTTCTTCATGTGACAAAGTATTAGTAAACATTGTTCACAAATTCACATATGACTCATAGTTTTATGAACTATACGAGAGACATATTGATTTGTGAACAATGCTTACTAATACTTTGTCACATGAAGAAAGCGACTAAAATAAAAGGTGTAGATCTTGATGAGTTATACAACTTTGGTATTCATCACTTTTTCAGCTAAAATCATTTAATGGTTGAAAATCTCGTTAGAACTTGTCATTTTTTAAAATTTGAAAATTTTAATTGCTCAAACTTTGTAAAACAGAAAGGATGACCAAATAAACACAATAACTTGATAGGCCATGATTTTAGAAAATTTTAGAAAAAAATCATCACCTTTGGAGTTAGTGTGAGGGAGAAAGACGAGTTACAAATTTTACCCAGAGATTAAAAAAAAAATTATAACTGTTCATGATGATCAATGATGAACAAGTGTGATTTTTCTTTTTAATCTCTGGGCAAAATTTGTAACTAATCTTTCTCCCTCATACTAATTCCAAATGTGATGATTTTTTCCTAAAATTTTCTAAAAGCATTCCCTATCATTTTAGTTTGGTCATCTATCTTTGTAACTAATTTGGGACAACTAAAATTTTGAATTTCAAAAAATGACAACTTCAAACCTGATTTTCAACCATTAAATGATTTCAGCTGTAAAGGTGATGAATACCAAAGTTGTATAACACGTCAAGATCTTCAACTTATATTTTGGTCATCTTTTTATTTGACAAATTTTGAAAAGTTTAAATTTTGAATTTCAATAAATGACAACTTCAAACAAGATTTTGAAACCTTAAATAATTTCAAATAAGAAAGTCATGAACATAGAAGTTGTTGAGCACATCACTATCTACAACTTTTATTTTGGCCATCTTTTCATTTGACTAAATTTGAACAGTTGAAATTTTGAATTTCAATAAATGACAACTTCAAACAAGATTTTAAAACCTTAAATGATTTCAACTATAGAAGTCGTGAACATAAAAGTTGTTGAACTCATCACTATCTACAACTTTTAGTTTGGTCACTTCTTCATGTGACAAAGTATTAGTAAACATTGTTCGCAAATTCACATATGACTCATAATTTTATGAACTATATGAGAGATATGTTGATTTGTGAACAATGTTTACTAATACTTTGTCACATGAAGAAAGCAACCAAAATAAAAGATGTAGATCTTGATGAGTTATACAACTTTGGTATTCATTACTTTTTCAGCTGAAATTATTTAATGGTTGAAAATCTCGTTAGAACTTGTTATTTTTTAAAATTTAAAAATTTGAATGGCTCAAACTTTGTAAAACGAAAAAAATGACCAAATAAACACAATAACTTGATAGGGCATGATTTTAGAAAAAAAATCATCACCTTTGGGTTAGTGTGAAGGAGAAAGATGAGTTACAAATTTTATCCAGAGATTAAAAAGAAAAATCATAACTGTTCATGATGATCAATGATGATTTTTCTTTTTAATCTCTGTGTAAAATTTGTAACTAATCTTTTCCCCTCATACTAATTCCAAATGTGATGATTTTTTTTCTAAAATTTTCTAAAATCATTCCCTATCATTTTAGTCTGGTCATCTATCTTTGTAATTAATTTTGGACAACTAAAATTTTGAATTTCAGAAAATGACAACTTCAAACCTGATTTTCAACTATTAAATGATTTCAGCTGTAAAGGTGATGAATACCAAAGTTGTATAACTCGTTAAGATCTTCAACTTATATTTTGGTCATCTTTTTATTTGACAAATTTTGAAAAGTTTAAATTTTGAATTTCAATAAATGACAACTTCAAACAAGATTTTGAAACCTTAAATGATTTCAAATAAGAAAGTCGTGAACATAGAAGTTGTTGAACACATCACTATCTACAACTTTTATTTTGAGTCATTTTTTCATTTGACCAAATTTGAACAGTTGAAATTTTAAATTTTAATAAATGGCAACTTCAAACAAGATTTTAAAACCTTAAATGATTTCAACTATAAAAGTCGTGAACATAAAAGTTGTTGAACTCATCACTATCTATAACTTTTAGTTTGGTCACTTCTTCATGTGACAAAGTATTAGTAAACATTGTTCGCAAATTCACATGAAGATCAATGATGAACAATGTTTATGTTTATGAACATAAAAGATCAATGTGAATTTGTGAATAATATTTATGAATACTTTGTCACATGAAGAAGTGACCAAAATAAAAGTTATAGATAGTGATGAGTTCAACAACTTTTATGTTTATGACTTTTATAGTTGAAATCATTTAAGGTTTCAAAATCTTATTTGAAGTTGTCATTTATTGAAATTCAAAATTTCAACTATTCAAATTTGGTCAAATGAAAAGATGACCAAAATAAAAGTTGTAGATAGTGATGTGTTCAACAACTTTTATGTTCATGACTTTCTTATTTGAAATCATTTAAGGTTTCAAAATCTTGTTTGAAGTTGCCATTTATTGAAATTCATAATTTAAACTTTTCAAATTTTGTCAAATAAAAAGATGACCAAAATATAAGTTGTACATATTGATGAGTTCTACAACTTTGATGCTTACAAAATTTCCATTTGAGGTCATTTATTGTCCTAAAATTCTATTAGTTATTTTGAAATTTAAATTTTAAAATTTTAAAATATTATTTTTGTAAATAAGAAAATATAGAATTATATCTATATATATATAATAAAATTGTTTATATATACATATATTTATATATATAGAATAATAAAAAAACTAATATATAAATTTATATTATTTTCTTTATATATGAATGAATTACAGAATTAGTAATTAAAATAAATTGAAAAATATTTGTAGGGGCGGCTAACTCAGGAACCACCCCTACAAATCTATTTGTAGGGGCGGCTAAGTCAGGAGCCGCCCCTATAAATGACCTCCGGTATATATACCAGAGCCCGCGGGAGGCCGATAATTTTCTAAGTTAGGGCGCTCTTCTTCCTTGCGGATGCCGCCACGCTACCGAACCTACTGCCGCCGCCACCGTCTTCGTGCCGTAGCGCCGCTTCCTCTCACCTCCGCCGGCCCGTGCGCTCTGGCAGTCCTCCCCCGAGCTTCCTTGGCTCCATCCGTCACTGGGACCCGCTACGGAACCCTCCGTGGGCGACGCCTCTGTGCCCTACCTCCGCCACCTCCATGCTCTACCTCCACCGTGCCCTACCTCCCCTGATCTGACTCCAACCCCCGGTCCGTCTCCTGCCCTACGCGCCGCCGTTCCCCCGGCGGCTAGGGTTTCCGCTGCCGTTCCCCCTCCCATGGCGGCTAGGGTTTCCGGCGCTGTGGTGCGCGTGGCACGGCCAGTGGTGGCACTGTGGTGCGCTGAGCCGCCTACTCAAGTCTTCCGTCGAGCCGCAGCATCCCTCCCTCGACCAGGACAGCAGGTACCTGATTGATTCTGTCCTATCCCTGCTTGCTCTGCTGGGTTTCTTGCTGAATGCTGATCACAACTAGTATAGTACCAAAATGGTTAGCCATAGCTAGGATTTGCTGTAAGAGAAAAAAGAATGATTTTTTTTTCAAACTTGAGTTGCACAGATTTAATAAAATTTGGTCTGACCGGCCACTTCTGGCAAATTTGTGTTCACCTACACTCCATCCAGTTGAGTACTCTAACAAAAACAACAACAATGGTATTATCAGAAAAAAATGATGTCCAAATGGCTTGTGCTAAAGATGCTATAAACTATAATCCATCGTTCTCTTAAACCGTGTATATTATATCTTAATTCTCACCTGTCCTCCACCACTGCTCTCTGCTCTTTCTCAAACATAACCAGGTGAGGTTGCCATCGGGCACGGATAGACCCTACACCACTGCTAAAACCTATCGTCGCCCTAAACTACTAGAGCATGCTCAAAGCGAGAAAACTGAGAGGTGTCATACATATGCAGTAAGAGCATGGGCCTGTTTGGCCTGTTGCCGCAAGACGCCACAACTTTAAGGCTCGCCTAAAGTGCGGCGCTGAAATCAGCCACTGAAGATTTGGCGAGCTGAGGCATCGCAAACTATTTAAGTGTTGTTGGGAAACTGTGGCGGCACTAAAGGTCTGGGAACCAATCAAACATCAGTCAAAAGTGGGGCGTTGGAGGTATGGCGAGATTTGGCGAACTCTGGGAACCAAACACGCCCCATGAATAAAAACAGTGAGCACCAAGTTTCGACTAAGTGTAGTTAGATTTCGCAAAGCCGTAGGGCCTGTCGTGACTTTTTTGAGATTTCGAATCCTGGGGCCTTGTAGTGGAGCACTGTCGCTTAGTGTTGATGCCACGCTCATGGCGCTCTGGAAACAGGGCATGCTGATTTCAGGCGTTTTGGAGCGCTGGTGTGGTTGGTTTGTTGATTGACTTTTCCTCGGTTTAGATTAACCTCTTAAATCCCCGTCCCTTTCAGCTGGCCATCGGTCACCAGAGTACTCGGCTCATTCATTATACTGAGCTTTCGTAATCCGTTCTATGTGGAAAACTTGCTTCGAGCTACATGTCACCATTACAAATCCCCTGGAGTCTGTAGCATCTCCCTGAAGCTGCAAGACTCATAGCGAGTCGTGGTACGTGCAGCCCATTTTGAACCTGTTTCCTGCGGTGCGATGGGCAGATGGGGACTTCTAGGGGAGATCAGTCTGATGGAGGGCAGATTTTGTTTTTTTTTTCTTCAAAATTTGTTTGGATGTGCTTCGATATATATATTTTTTCCTCTAGAGCACGCGTAGGGTGACCATCCTAGCTGGTGCATATGCCTATTCACAGCTGTTTTGTCAGGAGACCAGTAAATTGTTTTAGATTTACTCATATCAGATCGGATCCTTTTATAACCATTAACTTTGGGAAATTTAACTATATGAATGAGTTTTCTTCTAAATTTTGAAGCATTTACTGATACTTTGGGCTTCTTAAATCTATGTGCAAGGTCCTCGCCCTTGTATATTACATAATTTCCTACAGATATTATTACTTATCCTAAGTGCCTAGCTGTGTTCTTCAATTATTGCCATCTCCACATGCATGACAAATAACCTTCAAGAAATGAATAAACAATGTACAATTTCCAGAGATACAAGATAGGTGTATCACTCCTGGCCTTTCTTCAAACCCGCAGTTGACATCAGAATGTACTAGATTATTCCTACTGTGATGGCCCCTGATCTGCCCCTCACTCGATGCCTGCATGTGTCCATCTAGGTGTAAGCTGGGGGCCAGCCATGTTACGTGGATCACAAGCAATTATTATTATTTTACTAAATTGACTAGTCTCAGTCCTCACTCAATGATTGGGTTAGATATAGGGCCACGTTTAGTTGGCCAAACTTTGGAGTTGGCAAATTTGCATAGTATAAGATTCCCTACTGTAGCATTTTGTTTTTATTTGGTAATAATTGTTCAATCGTTGACTAATTAGACTCAAAACGTTCGTCTCGCAAAGTACAACCAAACTGTGCAATTAGTTTTTGATTTCGTCAACATTTAGTACTCCATGCATGTACTGCAAGTTTGATGTGACGGGGAATCTTTTTTTTGCATAGTGCCAAATTCTGAAAATTGAGGGAACTAAACATGGCCCAGGTTGTTGACAATAACTGAAGAGCTTGTGGTCCACTGGTACTGCAAGTTTCAGCTGGGCCCTGGAATTCTGATCCCAGGGACAGAACAATTTTTCTGTCAATTTATCTTGGCTGTGCAAGTTTATTCAAGTCCATTCTCCATTGAATTAGGCTCTTACCTAACAAGGGCCCGATGGGAGGAGTAGCTGCGACATCTTTTGTGCTGTGGTGTGTGATAGCCAAGTCATAGCCGTACCTGACTGCCTGCTCCATGAATGAGTTTCCCAACTAATATTCGAGCCAAAGAGATTGACGCACTTCATGTTTAGACATTAGTCCATCTCAAATCTGTTTAGTTTACCTTGAGAAGGCATAGTAGTTTTATGCAACCACCTTACTTATCATTATCTAAAAACACCTCACTTATATGTCTGTGAGGTAGGCAATCTGTGTCAAACTAGATGTTTATTTGATCATTTTTTTCATGGCAGCTAAATGTGTACAATAAGCACTAAATGGCCCGTACTCATTAGTCTAAAGCTGTTACATCATTCATAAAAGAATGTACCTGTGTTCTTTTCGCACATCAATGACTTAAAACGAGGTACAGTTGTATCGTCACAGTGAATTTTTACTTTGTTCCCCAATTCCACCTTGGGTTGCTGATGCTGATCAATTTTCTGGTCCTGAGCTTTCTGGAAAGCCATCGCTGATTGGTTAGCTGATAAAGTCATAAGTGATGAAAGATATGATCGTTCCCATCTCTTTGTTAACCAATCAATGTTTTGGTCCCTGCATTTTGGAGGTTGATATGCTGAGCCCTTTTCATCCTCCTCTAATATATGCATGCAGTACTGTTCTACATGTAGGCAGTAGAAGATCTGCTTCCTACCCATATGATTGCAAGTTGATCCATCGTTGTTAACCTCATGCCATGCACGGCTTTTGCGCACTCTGTGTTTTTTCTATACATGAGTATTAGTAGTGATAACCCCGGTGCTTCATGTATCTATTTTTCTATACTTGGCAGTATACATGATATTATTTGCTTACAGTATAAATTTTTCTATACTTGGCATTATACATGATATTTTTCTATACTTGGCAGTATACATGGCATATATTCACGTAACTTTGGTTACCTATATTTTTTTGTTGGATATATAGAATCAATAATGATTGTTTAATATACATATACCATTGTTTAGTAGATTGTTTAATATACATATATATTTCAGTTGTCTATGCTAATCTTGTGTTTAGTAGATGTTAGCTGTCTTTTGCTAAACACTGACCCCCTCTTATACCATGTCATTTGTAGCTGAAATAGATGTTAGCTGTCTTTTGCCATCAGCTGCTGCTCTATGTTTGCTAAGCAGCTGTTGCTTTTTTTGTCAAATCTCTCCTCTCATCTCCTCTCCTTTGTTTTGCCGATGATGAAATTGTTCAAGTCCATACATTATATGGAATATGAGCTGATGATCAAGAACTTGTGAGGAACTTGGCATCATTAGCAACCGCCCCTACATTACCTTCTCCTCTCTTCTCTGTTATGATGTCTTGATGCTCCAAGTTCATGATCAAATGATGATTGACATGTTTCTGAGACCTCTACTATTGCTAATACTCATTTTTTGATATATTGTTGTTTTATAAGACTACTTTGTTTTATAGACCTTTTTTATTTCTTATACCTTCTCACGTACCTAAAGCATACTTTCTTGCATCTATTAGAACAAAGCGTGAAATAATATCACGGACACTCGATAGTGCAGCCCGATGCCCCGAGCATGATAAGCAGCCAATCTATGAAGAGCAAGCACTAGAGGACCAGCTTACTCAGGAGCAGTTCGATAACGAGTTAGAAAAGGATCTAAAAGTGATGCTTACTCAGGAGTAGTGTGACGAGGAGGAAGGGGAGCAGAAGGAAGAGTAGGAGAGGCTGCTGAGGGCTAAGAAGAAGAGAATGATGATGATAAGGACTCAGAAGAGGGATATGTAAGTCCCGAGGATCCCTTCCCACGTGAAGCCAAAAAGAGGCCAACGGAGGAAGATTTGGACAAGGATTTTGATCCGAACGAGGAGGTAGGGATAAAGCCTTAGCTTGTAAATTTTGCTAAAGCTTTGGCTATGTTACCTCTGCTAACACTTTGACCTGTCGTATATACAGGTCCCTCCTAAAACTCGAAAAAGACGACGTCGATGTCCGCGACATCTCGCTGAACAAGACGGAGTAGAGGAAGGGAGAGCAGAGACAACAACCACAGAAACGGACATTGAGGCCTCTGCTCCACAACCTTAAGACACAACCACGACTACCAAGCCAAAGAGGAAACAAGGGGACAGAAAAGCAAATCAATATCTAGATAAGACATGCTATGTGCTAACGGAGATCGGGCCAGTAGGGGAGATCCTTGAGCCAAAGGAATTCAGAGGATGATTCCGTAATGCGATCGGGGACCTAGTAAGAGATAAATTGAACCCAACAATCCCTAACTAGAAAGAGGTACCAGAGAAGAAAAATGATGAACTATGGGATAAGCAGCTGAAGCTCAATTTTAGATTTTCGAAGGGTAAGCACGAGCTGGTAAAAAAATAATTTCAAGATCATGGGAGAGTCATTCCGATGTTGGAGGTCGAAGCTAAACAAGAAGTATATCCAAAAGGGGTTAACTCCCTTCAACGAGTTTAGCAACATAACTCCTAGTCAATGGGAGGAGCTCGTGGCTTAGAAGACATCATCGGAGGCATTGGAGTTCAGTGCCCGTAACACCGAGCTGGCAAAGAGGAATAAACACCACCATCATCTAGGCCCTGGTGGCTACTATGCCAACGAAGAGCGGTTTAGGAAGATGGACGAAGAGGCCTCAACTACTAGGAATATCGATGTGAAGAATTTGAAGGTACGCTCAAGGAATTGGATATATGCGAGGAGTACAGAATCATCCGGCGGTAATCTTATGTTTGATAAGCCAGAGACCCAAGAGTGTTTACATCAAAATTTGGAAGAAGAGTCGTAGGGCTCATGCGCTGACCTAGACAGCGACAAACAGTGGACCCCAGATCAAGATTCTTTACCCGTGAATGCGTACCTATCGAGGGCACCGATGTGATAATTTTGGAATAAAATTATTTTTATCCCAAAATTGGGGGGCATGTGTTTACACCAAAATTTGGAAGAAGAGTCGTAGGGACTCAAAAGCTCCCAAGATCATGTCATTAAGGAATCAATTGCATGTAGATCGGAACCAGCTGATTGAAATACAGCACTGTAATCGGCTTTCTTCAGGCAGCACCAGCAGATAACGACAAAAGCTATGATCGGCGCCGGGACAAGACATGTTGGACTCTACAAAAGGGAAAGATTAGAGTCCAAGTTATCTTAAATTAGGAATGTTTTCTCTTAGGGCCAAAGATTGTGATGAGTCATGCTTAGATATGAGTCATGCGTAGGTCCCGGGTATAAATATCAAACCCCGACTATTGTAAAAGACAGACAATCAATCAAATACCAGTTATTTACTTTTTTTTGGCTCCGACCAGCCCTTAGGAGTAGGAGTAGAGTAGATCTTAGCGAGTTCTTCAGCAAGTATGGCTGCATCGATCTGGTCGACCTCCACTACTTGTCTGTAAGTACCATCATGGCTTATACCTCTATTCGTATGGCTGGATCGATCCAGTCGACCTCCACTGTGGCTCTGGTATAAGTTAGTTATCGACTCTTATCTAGTTCAAGTACGGTTGCATTGATCCAATCGACCTCCACTGCTCGAACTAGATTAAGGTCAAGTTATCGGCTCTATCTAAGGGTGACGTTCCTTCAGATAGATTCATTAAGTTACCGATATTGCTTGTTGCTTTCATTATTTACTTAATTACAGTAATATCACTTCACCCGATTGGGATTGATCTAGATCGGCCTTATATCTTTGTTAACCCATCGTTTGTTTATCTAAACTGATCTGATCTGCACTTTAAACGATGAGTTATGTTTTATCAGCTGTTTTATATCAATCTTGATCATGCATAGCGTGCGGTTAAGACATGTTTGATCTTGAGTAGATATATTGGCTAGTGAAACTGTTGCATGGCCTGTTATCATGGCCTATGTGATTCTGCCTCACACCCCACTGTTAGCACCGTGGAGTGGGGATCATTATTTGGTAGATCTGTTCCTGAGAGGACATGATCTTAACTATGCGCTATGCCTGAATCAGCTATTTTAGCCAATATCGAGCGCTTTCACAAATAGTTCGCATCACGAGATCGTTGAAGTAGCGATAGGTTGAAAGATGTATTAGCCCCATGATCTTATTATTGTATTATGGTCTGCATGATTCTGCCTCATGCCCCACTGATATTAGTAATAAGTTAGGGTCGTCGAGTCTATTGTTGTTTCTACAGCCTGCATGATTTTGCCTCATGCCCCACTGGTTATATTGATAGATGAGATCTAATATGTTCATTAGATTTATCTCTATTAAATGATTGAATGATGATGAATTATTTCTTTTATAAAGGAGTTTGGTTACTTGCAGTCATTGGCTTAGCATGAACTAATTATTGTTAATATCTTATTGTCATTGACCATTATTTGTTTAAACAATGATATTCATCCAGAGTGATAACCGATTCTTCTTACACAATCCTATGAGCTTTAACCGATTTATTCTTATGAATATGCTGGAATCAACTATTTAGTCGATCTCCTTTTATATCGGCTCTCAGAGCCACACATTCAAGACTATCTGGCAACACCGACATGTTCCACCCTTAATTACTGATTAACTTTCTCTTTTTGTCAATTGTAGGGTCAAATTGACTAGCACGTCTCAGGAGGAGTGTGCAGGATCAACCACCCCTATGCTGAAGCTAGGTAGATCTCCTGCTCCATCAAGCGGACCCTTCTGGCTTGCTCGTGTGTCCTCAGCACGGGACAAAATTCTATGTCGACACACATTTCTGGCACACCTGGTGGGACTCCACAATCATCATGACGGTTCACAACAACAAAGACATCCTTATGCTACATTATGAAGATCTACCTAATGGAGATAAAGATGTCATCAGCAAAGCTACAGAAGAGTTTCAGAGCAAATGTTTGTTGTCCTACACCAAAACACGTGACAACACAATTGTTCAGAAATTTCCACTACCGAGAGTTCTATTACATGGGCAGATAGATACAACTGAAGCCAAAGATAGGTGTTTCTTTACGGAAGTTGTAGATAAATCTATTCGTGATGTCATATCAAGCTAAAATGGAGCTTTCTTGGACACATTCCACAACGCCATGAAAGAAGCGATTCATGGGTTTCTAGTTGGTTAAGTTGGGCCGACTTATTACAACATTCTAGATCCGTCGACTCAAGGGACTAATCAAGTCGGTACCAGCTGGTAATGGTGATGTCCAGGCAGTTCATGGTTCATCTGAATAGGCTCAAGAAACTACTATGAATCAGATTCAGTAGAATCCTAGACCGCCAGTACAGCATGTGCAATAGCCGGCGGGGCAAAGTCAGAATCAGGTGATCAATTTTGGCACATCAGGCCACATACCATCGTTGGCTCAAAAAATAGCACCATCAATTGAAAGGATCCATAGAGATATAGATCCTTATGTCTATAATCAGAGACTTCAAACAGCAAGCCAGTAAAGGACCCAACAGATAGAGGTTCCACAAAGATACCACTATGGATCAGACTAGAACACCCTTCACATGATTCCAAATCTATTGTATCAAGACATACAGAATTTCAATCCACAGATGGGTCAGCAAGTACAGAGAAATCCAAATTCAAATACTGATGAGTTGCTGTTGAAGGTGACCGAGATGATAAAGAATCAGTTCGGTCTGAAGCCAAAAGGGCTGACCTTCTCGTACAAACGCCCATATCCAGAATGGTATGATTTGGTCATCCTTCCCATAAATTATAGGCTCCTAGAGTTTGCTAAGTTCACTGGCCAAGACAGTACAAGCACGATAGAACATGTCAGTTGGTATCTTACACAATTGGGCGAAGCATCAGTTGAGGATGCCCATTGAGTTCGTTTCTTCTCCTTGTCGTTATCAAGGCCAACCTTCACTTGGTTTTCATCATTGCCGGTCAATTTTATTGCCAATTGGGCTAACCTAGAGAAGAAGTTTCATACATATTTTTACATTGGGACTGGGGAAAAGAAGATAACCAATTTGACAACTATAAGGCAGAAGGCTAATGAATCAGGCACTGAGTTTCTTCAGAGGTTCCAAGAGATTAGGAACCTGTGCTTCTCATTAAACTTGGCTAATGATCAACTAGCTGCTTTAGCTGTTCAAGGAATGCTGCCAATATGGAAAGAAAAGCTGTTGGGACAAGAATTTGATAACTTGGGTCAATTGGCTTAACGAGTGGCAGCGCTCAATAGCCAATTTCAGAGTATGCGTAGAGATACCCGATTTCAGAAGAGTACCACAGTAGCTGAAGCTTATGATCCATACTCAGTCGATGATGGCTATGAAGAAGAAGAAGAAGAGGTTGCTGCGACTGAATAGAATTGGGGCAAGAAGACAGTAATGGTGCCAAATCCTTGAGGAAGAGGAGTCAATGAGAGCTATGACTTTGATGTCAGAAAACCAGACAAGCTCTTCGATTTCTTGCATGAGAAGGGGCAAATTAAGTTGCCCGATGGTCATGTTATGTTGCCCCCTAATCAGTTGAAGAATAAGAAGTTCTGCAAGTTCTATAACGCTACTTCTCATTCCACTAACGAATGCAGAATCTTCGGCAGCATATACAGAGGGCTATTCAGCAAGGAAGGCTCAAATTTGATACGCCTTAAAAAATGAAAGTTGATGATAATCCTTTCATAGGAGATCAAAACATGGTTGATGCTAGGCTGATCAAAGGAAAAACTGAGGTCCTAACATCAACCGAATCAAGGGAAGCTGGAACAGTCGATCCCAAGATGCAAATATCGGCTGACGAGTACAGAGAGATTAGAAGACGTCGTGCTAAGCAAAAGAGCCGATATGAGCAGGGAGAAGCGTCAAAAGATGGGGCGACAAAGCCATGAGTTATATCTCAGATCCTGTTGAATAAGTGACAGCGGCAGAAGGAAAAGGATTATCAGCGTTGGTTAAAGGATCAAGAATACCAGCGTCAACTAGAAAAAGAGAGGTACGAAAGGAAACAAGCTGAATCACATTGAAATTGTCCTTTCTTTAGACATTGCTAGAATGAAGGTTTGAAGTTGCCTACCAGACATAACTGTCCAGAATGCAGTAATCAATATTAGGAGTTTAGGCAATCTCAAACCAACCGTCGATCTATCCATACTCAAGATGCATATCATCATAATAACATGAATCGGCGCTTAAAAATGGAAGTGTTCATAATCGGCTGGGAAAAAGAGTTGTTGATCAGGACTGGGCTGATTATGAAGAAGGTAACGAAAGAGAATATGTTTGGCAGGAAGGCCAATGGTGTCCAAGAGGTTTAACAAGAAGCCAGAAGGGAAGGGTGCAACGCCTAAGGAATAAAGAGATGAAACACGCTCAGGCATCTGGTAAACCTCAAGTATGGCGTACTAAGCAAACAACTAATAGAAAGGAACCATCGGCTAATATCCAAATGACTTTTCTATTGCCATCAGAATTTTGAGTCAATGGTGAAAGCCAACAGCTGATCCAAGCAGTTGGCTTTGAAAATTTGTATTAATGGATAATCCAATAGATGGTACAGATGCAAATTAGGACATGGCTTCACGTCAGCAGATGAATTGGAAGAAGTAGATATTCATTCTGGAGATAGACCCAGGCCGACGTACTTAAGTGCTAAGTTGGATCTAGAGTATAAGCGGGAATTAATTGATTTATTAAAGGAATTTAAAGACTGCTTTGCTTGGGAGTACTATGAGATGTCTGGTTTAGACCGATCAATAGTTGAACATCGATTGCCAATCAAACCTGGATATCAGCCATTTAAACAAGCTCCAAGGAGATTCAACCCGAACGTGCTCGATGATATAAAAAAGGAGACTGAAAGGTTACTGAAAGCAAAATTTATCCGACCGTGCCGATATGCAGAGTGGATATCAAATGTTGTCCCTATATATAAGAAGAATAGAAAATTAAGAGTTTGCATCGATTTCAAGGATCTGAACAAAGTCACACCCATGGATGGTTATCCGATGCCGATAGCTGATATGTTAGTGGATGCAGCAGCCGGGCACAAGGTTATTAGCTTCATGGACGACAATGCATGATACAATCAAATTTTCATGGCTGAGGGAGACATAACAAAGTCTGCTTTCAGGTGCCCCAGCGCAATCGGTCTGTTCAAGTGGTTTGTGATGACCTTTGGTCTGAAGAATGCCGTTGTAACTTATCAAAGGGCGATGAACTACATTTTCCATAAGTTGATCAGCAGGATTGTTGAAATCTACATCGATGATGTGATGATAAAATCTAAAGGATACAAAGAGCACCTGGCTGACTTGCGAGAGACTCTGGAATACATAAGAAAACATGGTTTAAAGATGAATCCTAATAAGTGTGCTTTTGGAGTATTAGCTGGGCAATTCTTGGGATTCATGGTCCACGAGAGAGGAATCGAAGTTGGTTAGAAAAGCGTAAAAGCAATTGATGAGGCAGTTCCCTCGACTACTAAAATAGAGTTGCAATCTCTACTTGGTAAGATCAATTTCATCAGAAGATTCATTTCAAATTTGTCGGAGAGGATCCTACCATTTTCTCCCTTGTTGAAGTTGAAGAATGATCAAGAATTCACGTGGGGTGACATACAACAAAAGGCATTTGAAAAGATAAAAGAATACATGAAGCGTCCATCTGTGCTGGTCCCTCCTTAGCAAGGTAAGCCTTTTAAGTTGTACATATCGGCTGATGACAAGACAATTGGGTTGGCCTTGATGCAAGAATTTGAAGGAAAAGAGAGAGTTGTTTTCTATCTGAGTAGAAGATTATTGGATCCAGAGACAAGATATTCTCCCACCGAAATGTTATGCTTGTGCTTATATTTCTGTTACACTAAGTTGCGACACTAGTTATTATCGACCGAGTGTACAGTTGTTTCCAAGGCCGATGTGGTTAAGCACATGTTATCAGTGCCAATACTGAATGGAAGAGTGGGAAAGTGGATTCTTGCGTTATCAGAATTTGTCTTGAAGAATGAATCGGCTAAAGCAGTCAAGGGACAAATAATGGCCGATTTTGTCACCCAACATTATAAGCCAAGCATTGGTTATGTAGAGTCGATGCCTTGGACGTTATTCTTTGATGAATCATCATGCAGGCAAGGTGGTGACATTGGTATTGTTATTATTTTGCCTCGGGGGGCAAGTTTTGAGTTTGCTCTTCCAACTGAACCAATGATTACTAATAATCAAGCAGAGTATGAAGCTGTTCTTAAGGGACTTCAACTTCTTCATGAAGATACTATGATGAGTGCCAAAAGTTGCTCAAGGAGTTTCTTCATATCTCTTTCCAACATATTCCGAGAGCACAAAAACAAGAGGCTAATCGTCTAGCTCAAAGTGCATCAGGATATCGAGTGTTTCGAGAAGTCTTGAGTAGTGAAGCCTCAAGTGATGATTGGAGAGTCGAAATAGCCGATTACCTTAGAGATCCGTCTCAGAAAGTTACCAGAAAACTAAGGTATAAATTAGCTAAGTATGTTTTGTTAGATGATCAATTATATTATAAAACAGTCGATGGAGTGTTGCTCAAATGTTTAAACCAAGAAGCTAAGGTGTTGATGGGTGGGGTGCATGAAGGGATATGTGGAGCTCATCAATCAACTTATAAGATGAAATGGATTATTCACAGAACTGGATATTTCTGGCCAACAATATTGGAAGATTGTTTTGAATATTACAAGGGGTGCCAAGACTATCAACGTTTTGGTAATGTCTAGAGATCGCCTACGTCGGCCATGAATCCAATAATCAAGCCATGGCTGTTTCGAGGTTGGGGAATTGATTTGATTGGCCAGATTTTTCCGCCTTCAAGCAAAGGACATAAGTTCATATTGGTAGCAATAGATTACTTCACTAAATGGGTTGAGGCAATTCCTTTGAAGATGGTAACCTCAAAGAACATGATTGATTTTGTCAGGGAACACATTGTGTATCATTTTGGAATTCCTCAAACTATAACCACAGATCAAGGGACAATATTTACATCAGAAGAGTTGGGGGATTTTGCTGACAATATGGGAATCAAGCTACTAAATTCCTCTCCTTACTATGCTCAGGCTAATGGCCAGGCAGAGGCGTCCAACCAGATTATGATTAAGCTAATCAAGAAAAAGATCAAGGAACAGCCAAGGAAGTGGCATTCAACACTAAATGAGGCACTATGGGCATATAGGATGGCCTGTCATGGATCAATTAAAATGTTGCCTTACAAACTTGTGTATGGCCATAATGCAGTTCTTCCTTGGGAAGTTCGGACTAGATCGAGACGTGTTACACTGCAGAATGATTTGTCAGCTGAAGTCTATAATAATCTTATGATAGATAATTTAGAGGATTTGAGTTGCCTTTGGCTACGTTCTCTTGAAAATATCGAAGCCAACAAACTGAGGGTTGCAAAATATTACAATAAAAAGGTCAAGATTAAGCAATTTTCTGAAGGAGACTTGGTCTGGAAAGTGAAATTACCGATCGGGTCAAAGGACAGTAAATTTGGCAAATGGTCACCTAACTGTGAAGGACCTTATCGGATCAAACATTGTGCGCTTGGTAATGCTTATATTTTAGAAACACTAAGAGGAGAGGAAGAATTTGGCTAAGCAATCAAAGGGAAATATCTAAAGAAATATTACCCTAGCTTTTGGATTAATACTTAATAACCAGCTTGTTCGGTCGATAGCCGATATCAGAAAGGTATCACCTCTAGTACAAAAATAAGCCCGAAGTGGTAAAAGCCGGTATGATGCGTATCGCCTATAGAAGCAAAGCAAACATGGACGAAGGGATGTGTATGAAGTGCGAAACAAAGAAACATCACTCAAGACAAAGAAGTTGTTTGCAAAATAGCACTTATTACAAGCTACGGGCCAGAAAACACTTTGCTTACTATATCATCGGCCAGAGTGTTGAAGGCTACAGAGTTGGCGGTGCTAGAAAAATCCTCAACCAAACACTCTTGCTCCCTAGGGTGCGTCGTGTCTGGAAAACCGTTGGGAAGAAGACGAAGATTGCGGCTAGAACGGGCTTGTGCAGCAGCCAACGCCATGGCAGCACCATGACGAACGCCATGAAGAGCAACCTCCCTAACATGGTTCGGGATGTCATGCTGGCGAACCACCGGAATGGGTCCCCTGGCATTAACAAATCCCGCCGCGTGATCCACGGCTGATCGAAGGCTTTCCAATTGAGCAGTTAGATCTAAAAAGATTTAAGGAAAGAAGGATCAGAAATCTTGAAAGCAAAATTAAGAAGAAGACAAAAAAAATGTGGTAGATGTCTCACCCATGATTTTGGCTTCCGCTCTGGCCAACCTTTCCCCCCACCAGGCTGGCCTCAAGAGATGATTGGCCTTGAATCATGGCCAAAGCTGATTCTGCGAGGGAGAGGCAGCTAGCCAAATTCTGGTCAGTCCGATCGATGGAGGCCAGCATTTTGTCATTACTGATCTACCTCCACGGGCAGTGGGGGAGCTGCCCATGGAATCAGTGCTGAAGGTGTCTCCAAAGGCTAAACAGAGTCAGCCCTTTGCTTTGGAACGATGGGAGCTGCCCAAGTTGCACCCTATTGGCGATGAAGGCGCTGGCGCCATGGTACAGATCCGTGGAGGGCCTCCTTAGCAGACCTCTTACTATTCTCCATGATCTCAAACCTATGGAAAAAGTAGAAACTATACTAAGGATGAAGAAGGTTTGAGATGAAGCGGGTTGTTGTTCGATCCATAGCCGTGGCCCGTATATATAGCCTGAGAAGGCGAGAAGATAGATTTCACCGGGGGTGTGAAATTGGAATCGGAAATAGAAACGGATCGACACTTTGGAAATTTAGGGGATAGATAATGAAGAGATAACAGATTCGAACTTATTGCTTCCCCAAATTACAAAATATCATAGGACAGATACGAAGAATTTACATTGACCGGAGATCAACCCAT
>NW_027097404.1:0-40000 GCF_019320115.1 Miscanthus floridulus
AAAGTATGAAACTATATATATTATAGATATATATGTATATATACAACACTTTCATAATCTTGTTCTCGAAAATAACGATATCAATAAACATTTAATTTACATCATTAGTTCCTTAGATCAAAGTAGAACTCGTCGTTGGGATTTAGCACTTTTTCTAGAAGATATCCTGCTATTGACTCTTAAACTGCTTTCAGATGGTCTTTTTGCATGACCCTTCGTTTCAACCATTCAGTCTTGCATTTGAAATAAAAAGAAAAGTATTAATACATATATATATATATATATATATTCATTTAAAAATAAATAAAAAATTGATATATACGTACTCTGAGGATATCTTCAGGAGTTCTTCTTATGTATGCAGTGATAAATTCACAAACGTAGTATCCACACAAGTTATTATCTGGTTCCTGCCGCAAACACAAGAAGATTATTCTCATCATCTCACACGTAAATTGAAGTACGATATAGTAATTAAACACGTGGGGAAGTATATATAGTACTACTTACTGGTATTTCAACTACATTAAGTGGTGCCTTACAATCCTTGCGGTGTTGCCGAATAAACTCTTTCCAAACCATGTGCGACCAATAATGTATGATCGTTAATAAATTATGGCAAAGTCTATTCAATAATAGTTATGCGCGAGAGATCGAAATTACCCCTGGATAATGTCTATCATATCTTGGTATAGTGCTCGCTCTTTTCTCAATGAGTCCAAGATTACTAACTGACTTGAGTTTAACTCAATGACAATGAGTATCCAGTGAAACCTGCATTGGTTTATACACACACGTACATGCATATAAGTTGTATTAATATTACATAAAATGTGTAGACTACATTATTATTAACACTTACTCAAAGTTGTACGGGAAAAGTATTATTGTCTTGTCGTGCTGTTTCACGAAGAACTTCATGATATTCATCTGTGCTTCAGATACCCAGTGGTCCTTGACAATAATATCGGTTTTGAATACGATATAAGGATCAATGAAGCCAACACTGGTGTCTTGTATTCTTTGGAGCTCTGACATCTGGAATCTGTATATAAATATAAGTTACATGTGAGGATAATTATATACACGTACACATGGAAGTGAGTTTATTAAATAAAAATAAGAATCACTTACAAACAAAAGGAGCTAATGATTGATTTGTCCAGAGCGTCCAAGTGGAATAGTTGATGCAATTCTTCGAAACTAATATGTAAGATGTCATCTCCATGGAAGTAATGATGGTCTCTAAATCTGACAAAGATCTACTGCTCACCCCTGTCACACGCCTGCATGTACCACTTGTTGAGCAAGTACATTTACGTACCCAATTCATTTAGAGCCACAGGGTTGTACAGACTTTTGCCAAATTTATAAGTCTTCCATGTATCAACTTCTAGGTTCTGGATTGGAGCTTTGCCCGTCACTTGATCCAAGGTTAAACCAGTTTGTTCAAAAAAATCATTAAGGTCTTGAACCGACACTTCTCCAGAGTTGTCTGGTCGATAGACTTCTATGTTGGAACCATATTGATTAGCAACAATAAGATTTTGCATTGGTTGCTTCTGTTGTCCGAGCTATGGGACATCCTTCCCTGATGCTCTTTTCCTTTTCTTATGTGCATCATGTGACTTCACGAGGGAGCGGTCATAGTCTGATAGTGGCGGTGGCTTACAAACTTCAAGCATATTTTTCTTGTGAGCTTCAACCTTCTGCCTCAGCTGATCTCGTGGTATGTAAAAGTATGACTTCTCCTTAAGCTTCGCTTGTCTCTGCTTTTGTATATCTATAAAAAAATCTTTCACTTTTTTGCCTTCTTCAGCTGCTATTTGCTCATCAGTCTTTTCAGGAAGTATTTCTTGAGAAATAACTCTTTTTTGGGGGTCTTCTTTGCCGCTGGGACCTTAGACGTCTTTGTAGTGCGTCGCTGTGGAGGTGGTGGTGGCGGTGTTGGAGACCGGCGTGGAGGCGATGAGGCCGGTGTTGGAGTCCGGTGTGGAGGCGTTGGAGATCGTTGTGGAGGCGGGGGGCCGGTGTAGGAGTTGGAGATCGTTGTGGAGGCGATGGGGCCGGTGTAGGAGTTGGAGATCGCCATGGGGATGAAGTCGTCTCGCCCCCCGCGACGCTGTGATGAGATGGGGAATGAATGATTGGGCTAGGCTGGGGGGAGACCCTGCTACAAAAACAAGTTGTGGTCAATTATTTTTGAAGCCAATATAAAATTAATGGAAAAATAATATTTCATTCACTATCATTCGTACCTAGGGTGAGGTAGGGGAAGCGGTGGCACCCCAGGAATGATGATGAAGCGTTTGCGCCATTGAATAAATGTCTTCTCTGCTTCTCCTAGTGTCTTCTCCCCATCACTGCCTTTAATGTCAAGAGGAACATTGTTGTAACCTTTGAGCACTCTATCGACCGAGATGCTAGCATATCCAGGTTGAATAACTAACCCATGGATTCTTGGTGTCTTCGTTCGGTCTATTGGAGATACAACCCCGACAGCCACCATGATTGATGCATTATTACCATCTGGAATGTGCAGCTCACATGTTGTTAGAGGCTCGGTAATGTCATCAATAGGGAAGCGCAACCCAGCATCACCTTGAATAACAGGCAGCTCCGTGGAAGCACAACTGCTTTTCATCTGACCAACGGGGCTAATGGTGACTCCCGGCGTCGATTGCATTTGACTCATTGCTAGCTGCACTTGCCTCTTGATCTCCTCCTGTATTCTTGCCTCAAGAGATTTTTCTCGTTCACGTGATTCAAGCAATGCTTGTCATGACTCATTAACAAATTGAAATTGCTCCAATACACGGATTCGGTCTGCCTCCTCATCCTTCTTTCTCTGGCGGCTTCTGTAGGTATCCCTGTCTGCTGGGAATGCTTATAGCCACGGAACCGCCCCATAGCCTCTTGTTCGACCACCGTGTTCGGGATTCTCTAGGGCATATGTCAATTCATCCTTTTCTCTGTTGGGCTTGAAAACACCACTATCAGCTTCTTCCCTAGCACGAGCTAGTCTCTGTGTTGCTCTCTCAATTTTTTGGCCAAAAATTAGCTTGCTAGTGTCTGGGTCTAGGCTTCCCCCATGAGCGTAGAACCAATTCTTCACGCGTTGAGGCCAGTTCTTCTCTATTATTTCAGGTATGATTCCCTTGGTAGTAATCTCTGCTTCTAGGTTCTGCCACTTGGGAATAGCACTCCTATAACCACCTGATCCCATGCGATGATGGTATTGCTTCTGTCGGGCATTCTGTTGATTCCTCATCACACGTTCCTCACTCCCTTGAGATGTCTTGTATTGTACGAAGTCATCCCAATGGGACTCCAACTTGACAAACACCTTAGCATTGAAATTCGACGTTTCATTCTTCAAGATAAACTTTTTATACAATGTCTTCTTCCAACTCTAGAACAATGTTGCCATCTTCTTCATTGTCCAATCCCTCACTAGTTCCTTCAAAGCATCATCTGCTTGTAATATGAAATGCTGGGTGATATCTCTCCAAGCTAGGTTCTTGTCATGATCAGATACAAAACTAACATTAGGAGCGGATATCTTCTGCTTCCATTCACGAGCACTAACTAGGATCCTATCCCTTATAATGAACCCACATTGATTGACATATGTCTGAGCATGTGGTCCCAATGGTTTGCCAGTGTCGGTGTTGAATTCTGATATTATGAAACGGCCCTCTAATGGCTTTTTTGGCCTTCGGACTTTTCTACTCTTGCCGGTGGTTGATGTAGATCCAGAGACCGGCTACATGAGTAGAAACACAACGATTAACAACAAATATATATATGCATGCATCTATAAGAGATGATAGATAATCGAATATACCTTGCCAGTATTTTCTTGCGTGATAATTTGTTGATCTTCAACCACCGGCATATTCAGGATATCATCATAATCAGCAAAGTACTGACTCGTGTCATCCACATTGGTGCCGGCGTTGATAATATTCGCCATTATGTCATCATTCAAGTTATCATCCAGAGCAGCCATTTGTATCTTCAAGATAACACATAGATAGAATTACTATAGCACATAACATAAGTACATGTGTGAAAACACATATAGAATTACTAAATCCAATTAAATATAATAACACATAATATTTCATAAGGATAAACAATAATAAGGTATAGGCTTTGGAATCGAATAAAAAATACTTTCAATCCAAAAAACATGGAAATAAGTACATGTATATATACATATAGAATGATACAATTTTCTCTCTCTCTCAACACATATAATAAGTGCATATGTACTCTAGATATGCATGTGATAACACATAGAATGTCTCTCTAGATACAATTTAATTTCTCTCTCTCTCAACACATGGAAATAATTAAGTACATGTATATATACACATAGAAATAATTAAGTACATATATATATGTATACATATAGAATCTCTAGATAGAATTAATTACTAAATCTAATTAAACCTAACATATATACATAGATAGAATTTTACTAAATCAAAATTAAATCTAACACATATAGAGAGAGATAGAATAATAATTACTAAATATATCAAAAACTATAATAAAAACTATCTAAAAAACCTATCTAAATAAAGTACTAATTAAATTTTAATACATTTAAATCTAATTAACATATATCAAAATCTATCTAAAAACTAAGAATAAACTACTAATTAAATTTTAATACATTTAAATCTAACATATATATCAAACACTACCTAAAAAACTATCTAAAAACTATCTAAAAAGTATCTAAAAACTATCTAAAACAGGCTATATATGGATGCATGGCCATGCATGCATGGCGGCTGGGCGTGCTGGCCGGCCACACGGGGCCGAGCAGAGCCGCGCGAGGACGACGTACGGCGGAGACTCGACGGCCGCCGGGCGGGGCTCGACGACGACGGCGGCGCGGGCGCGGCAGAGACGACGATCGAGGCCGGGCGGGGTAGACGACGACGGCGGCGCGCGCGGGTGCGGCAGAGACGACGAGATCAATTGTAGATCGAAAAGTAGAAGATGAACCGATCGATATATATAGGCTGGGACCCTTTAGTCCCAGCTGATAACATCAACCGGGACTAAAGATCCTTTAGTCCCGGCTGGTAAGCCGAACCAGGGACTAAAGGTCCAACCCTTTAGTCTCGGCTCGGCTTACCAGCCGGGACTAAAGGATCTTTAGTCCCGGTTGGTGTTACCAGCCGGGACTAAAGATATTTTTGGGCAGGCAATTCTGCCCACCCTTTAGTCCTGGTTCCTGGCCTAGGCCGGGACTGAAGGCCTGAAATTTTTGCAGCCCGCCAAAGTGTTGTTTTTTCATTAAGGATTGTAGATCTTGATGAGCTGCTCAAATGAGACACTAAATGACCTCAGATGAAAAATCTCTGAATACCAAGTTTGATCATCTCAGCAAGATCTACAATTGTTACATAGCTTATTTTCCCATTTGAGAAAGTTTTATCAAACACTAGTCACAAATTCTTGATTCTCATATAGATTTTCTAAAACTATGTCACACTTGTGAAATTTGAACTACATTTTGTTCAAACTTTCTCAAATGGAAAAAATGGTCTATATAAGGATTTTATATCTTGATGAGCTGAACAAACTTGGTATTCAAAACTTTTCAATTGGAGACAATCTAGGGTTCCGAAAACTAGTTTGTAGGCGTCAAAATTTAAAAATCACAAATTTGAACCGTCCAAACTATCTCAAATGGAAAGTTGACCAAAACAACAATTGTAGATCTTGATGAATTTAACAAACTTGGTACTCAAAACTTTTCAATTTGAAGTCATTTAGAGTTCAGAATACTAGAGTCAAAGTGTTGTTTTTTCATTGACCAAATTTGACTTGGTCAAACTTGCTCAAATGAGACACTAAATGACCTCAGATGAAAAATCTCTGAATACCAAGTTTGATCATCTCAGCAAGATCTACAATTGTTACATAGCTCATTTTCCATTTGAGAAAGTTTTATCAAACACTAGTCACAAATCCTTGATTCTCATATAGACTTTCTAAAACTATGTCACACACTTGTGAAATTTGAACTACATTTTGTTCAAACTTTCTCAAATGAAAAAATCCTATATAAGGATTGTATATCTTGATGAGCTGAACAAACTTGGTATTCAAAACTTTTCAATTGGAGACAATCTAGGGTTCCGAAAACTAGTTTGTAGGCGTCGAAATTTAAAAATCACAAATTTGAACCGTCCAAACTATCTCAAATGGAAAGTTGACCAAAACAACAATTGTAGATCTTGATGATTTTAACAAACTTGGTACTCAAAACTTTTCAATTTGAAGTCATTTAGAGTTCAGAATACTAGAGTCAAAGTGTTGTTTTTTCATTTGACCAAATTTGACTTGGTCAAACTTGCTCAAATGAGACACTAAATGACCTCAGATGAAAAATCTCTAAATACCAAGTTTGATCATCTCAGCAAGATCTACAATTGTTACATATCTCATTTTCCTATTTGAGAAAGTTTTATCAAACACTAGTCACAAATTCTTGATTCTCATATAGATTTTCTAAAACTATGTCACACACTTGTGAAATTTGAACTACATTTTGTTCAAACTTTCTCAAATGAAAAAATGGCCTATATAAGGATTGTATATCTTGATGAGCTGAACAAACTTGGTATTCAAAACTTTTTAGTTGGAGATAATCTAGGGTTCCGAAAACTAGTTTGTAGGCGTCGAAATTTAAAAATCACAAATTTGAACCATCCAAACTATCTCAAATAGAAAGTTGACCAAAACAACAATTGTAGATTTTGATGATTTTAACAAACTTGGTACTCAAAACTTTTCAATTTGAAGTCATTTAGAGTTCAGAATACTAGAGTCAAAGTGTTGTTTTTTCATTTGACCAAATTTGACTTGGTCAAACTTGCTCAAATGAGACACTAAATGACCTCAGATGAAAAATCTCTGAATACCAAGTTTGATTATCTCAGCAAGATCTACAATTGTTACATAGCTCTTTTTCCCATTTGAGAAAGTTTTATTAAACACTAGTCACAAATTCTTGATTCTCATATAAACTATCTAAAACTATGTCACACACTTGTGAAATTTGAACTATATTTTATTCAAATTTTCTCAAATGAAAAAATGGCCTATATAAGGATTGTATATCTTGATGAGCTGAACAAACTTGGTATTCAAAACTTTTCAGTTGGAGACAATCTAGGGTTCCGAAAACTAGTTTGTAGGCGTCGAAATTTAAAAATCACAAATTTGAACCATCCAAACTATCTCAAATGGAAAGTTGACCAAAACAACAATTGTAGATCTTGATGATTTTAACAAACTTGGTACTCAAAACTTTTCAATTTGAAGTCATTTAGAGTTCAGAATACTAGAGTCAAAGTGTTGTTTTTTCATTTGACCAATTTTGACTTGGTCAAACTTGGTCAAATGAGACACTAAATGACCTCAGATGAAAAATCTCTGAATACCAAGTTTGATCATCTCAGCAAGATCTACAATTGTTACATATCTCATTTTCCCATTTGAGAAAGTTTTGTCAAACACTAGTCACAAATTCTTGATTCTCATATAGACTTTCTAAAACTATGTCACACACTTGTGAAATTTGAACTACATTTTATTCAAACTTTCTCAAATGAAAAATGGCCTATATAAGGATTGTATATCTTGATGAGCTGAACAAACTTGGTATTCAAAACTTTTCAATTGGAGACAATCTAGGGTTCCGAAAACTAGTTTGTAGGCGTCGAAAATTTAAAAATCACAAATTTGAACTCGTCCAAACTATCTCAAATGGAAAGTTGACCAAAACAACAATTGTAGATCTTGATGATTTTAACAAACTTGGTACACAAAACTTTTCAATTTGAAGTCATTTAGAGTTCCGAATAATAGAGTCAAAGTGTTGTTTTTTCATTTGACCAAATTTGACTTGGTCAAACTTGCTCAAATGAGATACTAAATGACCTCAGATGAAAAATCTCTGAATACCAAGTTTGATCATCTCAGCAAGATCTACAATTGTTACATAGCTCATTTTTCATTTGAGAAAGTTTTATCAAACACTAGTCACAAATTCTTGATTCTCATATAGACTTTCTAAAACTATGTCACACACTTATGAAATTTGAACTACATTTTGTTCAAACTTTCTCAAATGAAAAAATGGCCTATATAAGGATTGTGTATCTTGATGAGCTGAACAAACTTGGTATTCAAAACTTTTCAATTGGAGACAATCTAGGATTTGCATCGTTGTATCATGCGGGCACAACAGTGATTTTTTTTCTTAACGTATGACCCTTGGTTATGATCTTGTCGTAACCATGGAGTGTCTTCATCATTTAACATGATGTTTGGATCTTTCTTCACTATGAAGGGTGGAATTCAGACATTTCTTTCATAATCTTCTGACATGTCTGACTTGTCTTCAATTCCCACTATATTTATTTTCCCAGAAAGAACTATGTGGACGCTTTGGCTCATTGATCATTGAGTTGATGTCTTCGTTTTTTTCCTCTCTTTGATTTTGTAGACATGTCTTTCACATAGAACATCTGACTCACATCGGCAGCAAGGACGAATGGTTCATCTTTGTACCCAATATTGTTGAGGTCCTACTGTTGTCATTCTATACTCTTTGTCGACTGTTACCCCTCCTCCGGTCAGCTTCACCCATTGGCACCAGAACAAAGGGACTTTAAAATTAGGTGCGTAGTCTAGTTCCCATATATCTTCTATGTGGCCATAATATGTTTGTATATTCCCATTTGGATCTGTGCCATCTATGCGAACACCACTATTTTGATTTGTGCTCCTTTTATCTTGGGCAACTGTATAAAATGTATTCCCATTTATCTCATACCCTTGGTACGTGAGGATATGTCATGATGGTTGCCTAGCCAACAAATACAGTTGCTTATCAATATTGTCATCGCCTTGACATTCTTTTCGCAACCAACCACTGAAACTTTCCATGTGCTGACGCCTAATCCAAGCTTCAGTCTTCCCTAGAAACTTGGATCGTAAGAACTCCTTATGTATCTCGATGTATGGATGCACCAATGATGAGTTCTGAAGAACTGTGTAGTGTGCTTTATTGAAATAATCGTCTTCCATGCCAATATATGTTTTCCTCCCTAAAGTTTCTTTACCACTGAGTCTCCCCTCATGTCGCGATTCAGGAACGCCAATCGGGGCAAGGTCAGGAATAAAGTCAACATAGAACTCAATGACCTCTGTTCCATAGCCCTGGGTGATGCTTCCTTCAGGCTTAGAACGAACTTTCACATATTTCTTCAAGACTCCCATAAACCTCTCGAAGGGGAACATGTTATATAAGAACACAGGTCCAAGAATACTAATCTCCTTCACCAAATAAACTAGGAGGTGTGTCATGATATTAAAGAAGGATGGAGGGAACACCTAACTCAAAGCTGACAAGACATTGAACCACATCATTCTGTAGAGTAGCTAGTTCCACTGGATTGATTGCCTTCTGAGAAATTGCATTGAGGAATGCACATAGCTTCACGGTGGCTAGACATACATGTGGAGGTAGAATTCCTCTTAAAGCAACTGGAAGCAATTGATGTCATAAGCACGTGGCAGTCGTGGGACTTTAAGTTTAGGAATTTCTTCTCTGGCACATTTATTATAATCCTTTATATTGGAGGAGAATCCCGATGGGACCTTGATGCTGCTTAGACATTCGAACATGCTATCCCTCTCTTCTTTGCTAAGCGTAGTAGCTAGCTAGGACTTAAGTAATGACGTCCATCATCTGTCTTCTCTGGATGAAGGTTGTCTCGTTCTTTCATGCCCTGCAAGTCCTGGCGTGCTTCAAGTGAATCCTTTAGCTTCCCGTACACACCCATGAATCCTAACAGGTTCACACAAAGATTCATTGTCAGGTGGCGTTGCGGACCTCTAGGACTTGCCAATAGGGTAGCTCCCAAAAGATGGACTTCTTCTTCCACATGGGTGCGTGTCTCTTAGCATCTTTGGGAACAGATTCGCTGCCTTGTCCCTTTCCAAATACTACTTTTACATCCTTGACCATTGCGAGTACATCTTCTCCGGTTCGGTTACGAGGCTTCTTCCAGTGGTCTGGCTTATCTTTAAAATGCTTACCTTTCTTTCTTACTTGGTGATTCAAAGGAAGGAATCGACGATGGCCAAGGTACATGACCTTTCGACATCTTTTCAAATATATACTGTCAAGGTCATCAAAACAATGTGTGCATGCATTATATCCTTTGTTTGTCTGACCTGAAAGATTACTTAAAGGAGGCCAATCATTGATTGTTACGAACAACATTGCTCGTAAGTCAAAGTGTTCTTGTTTGTACTCATCCCAGACACGTACACCTGGTTTGCTCTATAAAACTAGAAGTTCTTCAACTAATGGCTTCAGATAGACATCAATGTCGTTGCTAGGTTGCCTCAGACCTTGGATGAGGATCAGCATCATAATGAACTTCCGCTTCATGCATAACCATGGAGGAAGATTGTAGATACATAGAGTAACTGGCCAAGTGCTATGACTAGTGCTCTGCTCCCCAAAATGATTCATACCATCTGTACTTAAGGCGAACCTTAAGTTTCTAGCCTCATTTGCAAACTCTGGAAATTCCCTGTCTATCGCTCTCCACTGGGACCCATCAGCTGGGTGTCTCAGCATATTGTCTACCTTATGGTCTTCTTTATGCCACCACAACAACTTTGCATGGTCTTTATTTCTGAACAAATGTTTTAAGCGTGGTATTATAGGAGCATACCACATAACCTTGGCAGGGATTTTCTTTCTAGGACGTTGTTCACCCTCGACATCACTAGGATCATCGCGCCTGATCTTATACCACGCTGCTTTACATACCGGGCATTCATCCAAATTCTCGTATTCATTGCTATGGTAGAGGATGCAGTCATTAGGACATGCATGTATCTTCTAGATTTTTAATCCCAAAGGGCAGACAATCTTTTTTTGCTTCGTACGTAGTGGTGGGCAATTCATTTGGCTTCGAAAGCATCTTCTTTATGAGGTTCAATAAATTTCTAAATGCCTTGTCGGATATACCATTCTTTGCCTTCCACTGTAGTAATTCCAGTGTTGTACCCAGTTTTTTTGCCCCTCTTCGGCCGTCGGGTATCGCAACTTCCTATGATCCTCAAGCATGCGCTCGAACTTAACTTTCTCTTTTTCACTTTCGCATTCTTGTTGTGCATCACGAATGGCATCGCCAAGAGCATCACCGAGATCATCTTCTGCCGCTACCTCTTCTTCATCTCTCCCCATTGTAGTATCATCAAAGGCAGCATACTGAGTAATAATGTCATCAATGTCTAAATCTTCTCCTTCACCTTCTTCCATCATGACCCCTCTTTCTCCATGCTTAGTCCAACATATATAGTTTGACATGAAACCTGACTTAAGCAAATGTGAATGAAGACTCATTGAGCTTGAATATTACTTTAAATTCTTACATATGGCACATGGACAGCACATGAAACCATCCCGCTTATTTGCCTTGGCCACACCTAAGAAATAGTGCACGCCCTCAATAAAGTCTTGGGAGCGGCGATCGGCATTATACATCCAATGGCGTGACATAATCTGCATTACACGACAAATTATGAAAACCTTGAACATAATTAAGTATTTTATTACACAACATAGATGACACACACACGGTTGATTAATTAACTAAGCCTGGCTACAACGTAAGCAATCCCAACTATCACTAAACAAACTAAAACTACAATGCACTTCAGTAACATAATTATTTCGTGATCGTACGCAACTAAAACAGACAAATCATTCTTCTGTTGAATATCAATAAGCTTCTCCTGCTGGCTCACTGTCTCATCATCAGCAGCCGCTGCCTCAAGCGCACCCAAATTCTGCATGTATGTAGCATAATCTTCCTCCCAGTATCAACCATCGCATCCATTGCCCTTCCACTGAAATTAAAGCCAAAAAATATTTAGTCAAAAATATTCAAGAAAAGTAGGTCAATTAGCCATAATTATAAAATGCGTAAGAAACTCACATCGCGATCTAGGCACTTATAGAAAACACGACCCTTGTTGGGTCCCTGTCTCTTGACTCGGTACTCCATCACAATCTTCTACTTACACTTGCCGTAGATAATGAGAGGGAGTTCTGGCCTCAGTCGTTTCGCAACCGAACGAGAGGCCGAGGATCCGGTACCAGTTGTCATCTACTTTCTATACTTATTTTTTGCAAACTAGTGTAAATTTTATATTTTCTAAAATGATATATTTAAACAAAACTAGTACGGATTTCACATGTTTCAATAAATAACCATCCGTACTAGTTGACCTTGCTTACGTGATCATCTCGGCGAGCATTTCTCCACCGGATGGCACCGTACTTGGCCAAGGAAGAGCTCCAATTCTATGAGAAAGGGAACACGGTCTTCCACGACCGTTGCCGCTCTCCCTCGTAGAATCAAAGCTCCTCCTCGATGTTCGTTACCGCTCGGCAGAGAACATGCTCGCCGAGCTGAACACGGTCCGCAAGTTCAACTAGTACGGATTTTCTACAATTTTCTAAGTTTTTCATTTCATGGAAAATTTAATTCTAAAAAATAAAAGGCATGATTTCTAAGTATTTCATTTCATGGAAAAAATAATTCTAAGTGACCTGCTCAATATCGGCGAGCTTGCGGGCGTTTAGGTTGCCGAGGATAGTAACATTTATAGATGACATTTGTAGGTCTGAAGTTATCAAATATCCATCAAATTATAGCTCAAAAACATGTTTCAATAAATAACCATCCGTACTAGTTGACCTTGCTTACGTGATCATCTCGGCGAGCATTTCTCCACCGGACGGCACCGTACTTGGCCAAGGAAGAGCTCCGATTCTACGAGAAAGGAAACACGGTCTTCCACGACTGTTGCCGCTCTCCCTCGTAGAATCAAAGCTCCTCCTTGACGTCCGTTACCGCTCGGCAGAGAACATGCTTGCCGAGCTGAACACGGTCCGCAAGTTCAACTAGTACGGATTTTCTACAATTTTCTAACAATTTTCTAAGTTTTTCATTTCATGGAAAAATTAATTCTAAGATCATGTAAGCCACCGGGGACGAGGATGGCGCGTGCTCCAGCGAGGACCAGCGAGGCGTGATTTTGATGAACTAATTTAACTTTTGTTTATCCAAACATATATGCAAATCATCATGTGATTTTTAGCTAAAAATGACATATAAAATCATAATAAAGTCCAACATATAAAGTTACACATGCATCTACATCGCAAAATGAGATAAGCTACTGATAAAACATAAGAGGATTAAGTTTGTTACCTCCAAAATCGAAGAGCAACACCAATGGAGGGGGAGAGAGCAAGAACAACAGCAAGCTGAAGAACAGAGGCTGTGATTTTGAATGGAATGGCTCGGGCTCGGGGAGGAAGAAACGAGCTGGATTATAGGCCGGGATAATTAGTCCCGGTTAGGGGGCTAAACCGGGACTAAAGATTAATCTTTATTCCCGGGGCATCACCCAAACCGGGACTAAAAGCTTTAGTCCCGGCTGGTATTACCAACCGGGACTAAAGGTAAACCTTTAGTCCCGGCTGGTACCTTTAGTCCCGGTTGGTAATACCAGCCGGGACTAAAGATCCCTGCCCCACGGACGACCGTTGGGCAGGGACCTTTAGTCCCGGGGGCAAAAAATGCCGAGGCTAATGTCAAATTGGGACATCGTTCTAAAGTCTGTTCTCTAGTAGTGTAAGGTCTTTCTTAAAGTGTTGATCATCATATCACCACGTCGCCTTCGTCCAAGTCACATCTTGCACCCTGTTGGACTACAAAACAAACACTTATAAATTCATTAGTCCAATTTGGTTGGGTTGGTCATCAAACACCAAAATCCAAAGTAAATGGGCCTAGAATCCATTTTCATATATTTGTAGTTAAGAGTTTTCCTTTTTCCGTTGTAAAAAAGCATGCCAATATATAACACATGGACACAAATTAATCAAGTGTCACACTGCATTGCGTCAAATGGCTGATGGAGGGAGGTTATATCACTATTCGGCTTGCACCTGGATGTAATCACCTGTGTGACCCGCGAAGTGCCGATGCAGAAAGAAGAGGAGCAGGACCGAGCGAGCGGAGGGAGAGCTCCCGGAAGCTCCAGCTTCACTCTGTGCTTCACTGTTCTGTAATGTAGCAACAAGCTAAAACGTGTGTGCTACAGCCTACAGCCAACTAAGAGCAGTAATGCAATAATTAGAGCATCCAAACGTCTGTGTTGTCCACATATTGTATCCACCACATTCGATACCTCCCCCTCAAGTAGCCAGTCATAGTTATTCTCTCTTGTTCTATCTCGCCTCGTGTCTCTCCATCTCTCTCCTCCATATCTCCTAGAAATCATAGAGCGCCACCGCTGCCTCCTTCCTCCATTAAAGCCGACCCCGACCAAACCACCTCCTCCCGAAGCTTGCGTAGCTTCTCCCCGGCCTCTTCCCCAACCCTAGCGCCGTCGGGATGCCTCGCCACAGTGGGGCTGCCGCTGCCAATGGCCGCTGGGCGCATGTGTCGGGGCGCCTCAAGTCATTCCCGGCCGAGCCAAGGGCACCCACGAGCGCGCCCAGTGCTGGTGGTGCTCGCTCGCCACCGGCTCCCACCCCGACGGCCGGAATCGACCGGTCCCGGCCTCTTCCCCTAAGTTGCAAATGTTTGTTTCAAGTGTTTCAGTTGTTTCAGAAGTACGTTTCAATTGTTTCATATGAATGTTGCAAAAATAGATCGGGACGTTGCATATGATGTAATGGCTCTACACGTATGTTGCAAGCTTCTGCTTTCAATGTTTCATCTGTTTTTTCAGATGTTGGATGTTTGCATGTGTTTCAAACCTACGTTGCAATTGCTTTATCTGGATGTTGCGTACTTTTTACAATGGTTGCAAGTGTTTTTGGGTGTTTCTGCAAGTGTTTCAGATGCATGTTTTAATTGTTTCATCTGTCTTACATCTAGATGTTGCACAAGTAGATCAGGTCATGCATCTCTCTCCTCGCCTTCTGTTGCCTCGCCTCGGTGCCTCCTCCTCCTCCAAAAACATCACTTTAGGCCACGCAAACCTGAACTCTCTTATATATATGGTTATGACTTCTATGGTATGCATTTATGCTTCTAGCCGTTACGTGCATTCTTGAGCTTCTACAGTTCAACGAGACTTTGGGGAAAACCAAACCCAGGCTTGGTTTCTAATGCCAAGGGCTTGTATTCTGAAACAGGGTAAGCAGATTATTAGTCCATGGATGAAATGAAAACCGATCTGCCCATGCGTGGCTGTGGATTATACAAGGGCGTGAGAAATGTGATGGTTAGATCATCACTGACACAGTAATAAGTTATAGCATTTGCTTGCAGCAATTCATGAGCTGTGGAGATTTGTGTAAATATTGGCCCCGTTCGTTTGGCTGAATTTAGCTGAAAAACAAGCTAAACACTGTTTCGACTGAATTGTTGTGAGAGAAAAACACTGTTCCGGCTAAAAAAAGAAGCCGAATAAGTCGGATTTTAAAGCCCCCTTGGCACGGCTCATCCAAAACGGCTTCACCGGTGAAGCCAAAGCCGGTGAAGTCAGAAAAACTGGCTTTTCCCAGCTTCTAGTTCATTTTAACCCCGGCTTACAAAAACAGCTTCACGCTACAGTGCCTCGATTTGCGCAAAATAGATGAGGCCGAAGCCGGCATAAGCCGTGCCAAAGAGGCCTTAAGACAAGCGAACGGGGCCATGCTACTATAGCGAACCCTTAACAGTTCTCAAATTTGGGCTTACTAAACATGATTAAGAAAGGCATGTAAGGGTGATATGAAAATCAGTGTCATCGAAAAACTTTGGTATGATATAATGCATTGCGATCAATGTCAGTTACAATAAACTGTATATATTTGTAGTTAATATTTTTCTTTTTTCCGTTGTAGAAAGCATGCCAACATATAACACATGGACACAAATCAAGTGTCACACTGCATTGCATCAAATGGTTGATGCGTGGAGGTTATATCACTATTGAACTTGCAGATGGACGCCTAACACCCGTGTGACCGACGAAGTGCCGATGCAGAAAGAACAGGAGCAGGACCGAGCGAGCGGAGAGCTTTAGGGTGTGTTTGGAGGCAAGTATGAGGTCCAATACCGTTGTAACATACAGCCCACACTAATTTTTCATTTGTAATTCTAAAACACTGCTTGGATAACTGGTATCAAGTAAAATAATACGGCTGCTTGGATGGTTTTGGGTGGAAAATAAAAATCGTCCAGGGAGGCAATTATTTTTTTTCTGATCGGCCGCGCAGCCCCATCGCTCTAGTGCCATCGCCATCACACGTCCTAGGGCCAGCCACGCCCGCTCTGCTTCCTATACGTACTTGAATTCTTAACTTCTCCCAAGCAGAAAATTACAGTGGACTATAATTACACTGGTCTTGTTGTGCACAAAAAAATACAAATGGAAAGCTTTTACAGTAGTAAATAATTACTACTTGTCGAAACAGCCCCCTAGGGTCTCTTTGCGAGAGCTCCCGGGCTCCAGCTTTCCTGAAATGGTACTGTGCTGTACGGTTTTGTACTGTAGCAACAAGCTAAGGGCTTGTTTGATCGGGCTTTGGCTCCTTCACAAACAACTCCGCCTCGGACTCTGAAGAAATGGCTTCTCTAGAGAAGCTATAGATGTTTTGAAAAACGTTTGGTAAAATAACTCCTTTTGAATTTTTTAATGTATAGAAGATATCAAATGTCTGTATGGCTTCTCTTGGTTGTGCATCAATTAAATCATACTGTTGATCATGATTAAAGTAAGGCAAACCATATTTTAAGATTCCTTGAAGGAAGAAATGGGGGTAGATGACAAAAAGTTTTGGGCCAAGCCCATACGGCATGCAGCGCTCCCTCTCCTTCCTTTCAACAAACTGACAAAGCCACCGCTTAACCCCTGCAAGGGCCTGGCTTGGGCGCGCCCCATTTCTATAAGGTCTTATTTCGATGCAGTCGAATTCGTATCAATCTATATATGTTGGGCGGATTGGGGTGGAACTCACCCCAATCCACCCCAACACGTATAAATTGAGTTCAATCCGATGACATCCCATCAAGGTCTAAGCTGGAATTGTCCAGCTTCGACGCTGAACAAAAGTTATACCTGCTCTTTTAGCGCCCGCGCACGCCTCCTGCTCGATGCGATGACTCACCGACGCAAGACCAACAAGGCGCCTGCAGAATGCGGCAGGGAGCCGTTCCGCGGCTGCGCGCTCCCGGACGCCGTCGTGCACCACGTGTTGGGCTTCCTCCCAGCGCGAGACGCCGCGTGGGCATGCGTGCTCGTCTGCCGGTGGCGCATACTCTGGAGGGTCCGTCCCTCCTGCGCTTCGCGGACGTCGCGGCGCTACGGTGTCTGGACGAGGGCGAGATCGATCTCCGTGTCCGTGGGTTCTCGCACCTGGACGTTCCGCGTACGTGCGTGTTGAAGTAACCGACTGGCCTCTCTCTTCTCCCAACTCCTTGTCAGATTAGATATTCATGGTCTCTCTTTGGGAGAAAGAAAGCTTTCTTGATTATTCAAGCCACCTGGTGTTGAAGGATCTGAAGATTACCAATTGCAACTCGCTGCTGATAAGGTCTTATCCAGATCTTTGAAACATCTTAAAATCACAAGCTGTGAACTCTGTTGGCAATTTGTCCCAACTCAAATATCTGCTCAGAGTTTGATTTCACTACAACTGGATGACTATCTCGGTGAAACTCCTATTCTTGAAAGCATGCCACCGCTGGAAGCAACATCTATCAAGCTTGGCCAAAACAATGATGTCTGTTTTCTTCTTCGAGGTTTGTTAAGTGTGACATATTTGGAGCTGAATACGTCCTCTGAAATGGTATGCTTACACAGGTACACTTCATTTCATACTCAAATTCATGATCATCCGATCTTGTTATGCTGAACTAAATAAATCTTTAACTGCAGTTACTATGTTGCTCTTTGCACAGGTTACATTCGAAAGGGATCTGAGATGTTGCCCTACATTTATTTATTAATCGAAAAACTTTGCTACTCAAGGACTTTTGTTTGGTAGCCGACCTGCATACTACACACCAATTCTCGAGAAGCACGTTCTTCAACTCTATGAGGTAAACATGCCTTTTGAGTATTGGTGTTGCCTTTCTTGAGCCACGTTCACGATGCGCGAATAATTTCTCAAAGCATTTTATTTGCTGTAGAGACCCAAAGCATCAATCTAAATGGGAGGCAACAATCACATGGAACAGTCACTTAAACTCACACAACTTAAGTCTAATAATCAGTGATAGTGTTTGTTAGAGTAAAGCAGCATTCAGGCAAATATACAGTGGTGTAAATATGCAAATAATTAAGCCCCTATTGCTGGGCTAATTACGTTTGACTATATACACATCTAACAAGGCCTGGTGCAAGTGGTAGAGTCTTACCGCCTGTGACCGGAAGGTCCCGGGTTCGAGTCGCGGTCTCCTCGCATTGCACAGGCGAAGGTAAGGCTTGTCACTGACACCCTTCCCCAGACCCCGCATAGAGCGGGAGCTCTCTACACTGGGTACGCTCTTTTTTTAATGCCGCTTCAAATTCATGGCTGGTCAAAACACTAAGTTTGGAATGATATAACAAATGACGCGCCTCGGTATGCAGCTTTGTGAAGAAATCAACCATCTACAAGTCTATGAGTGATAACATGCTCTTGAACTTGAGAGCATGTATAAGAAGCATCAGATCCAATGTGTTTTGTAAGCTCATGCTTCATTGGATCGAGAAATGCTAATAGCTCTGGTGTTGTCAGATAATAGGGGAGTATGTCTCAAATCATAGACTCCAAAGTCAACTAGGAGTCACCTCAGCCAAGTTATCTCAGCTATCATCGACGTAAGAGCTCTTAACATAGCCTCAGTGCTCGAGCGGGATACCACTGTTTACTTCTTAGTCTTCCAGGCAATGAGAGAGGAGCGAAGGAAAACACAATAGGCAGAAATAGACTAGTGATCAGAGGGATCACTGGCCCAGGTGGAAAGAAAAGGCAACATGAGATGGTTCCTCGTACATAGCGAAGAACATGGTGAAGATGACTATAGTGAATCTGAGATGGAGAACACACACAACTGGCTAAGAATAGGAATAACATGAGAAACATCAGGTCGAGTGATACCGAGGTAAACGAGGCCCCCAATAATATGAAGATAGAGAGTCCGAACCTCAAGAGGCTCACCATTAGTAGCATGAAGCTGATGGTTGAGCTCCATAGGAGTCCCAACAAGATACATTGATCTTTGGGCCTAAAATGATCGAGGATATCTTGAATGTGCTTCTGCTCAGATCAGGCATGAAAGTAACCTCAATTCCCAAGAAGTATAGAGTGATCCTAGATCAGACATCATGGACTTCTCACTAGGACACTTCTTCGCAAAGGAGATGTGCATAAGATCATCACCAGTAATGAGCATGTCATCAACTTCAAGGACAAGAACTGTTCTTCCAAAAGTGTGTGAATGAAGAGTGCTTGATCATGAGCGCTAACATAAATTCCAACAAAAGTGATGACAGAAGTGAAGTGCTCAAACCAAGCACGTGGTGCTTGTTTGAGACATAGAGGACATGTTTGAGACGACTAACATAGCTAGATGGAGCAGAAGAAACTGAAGGTGGATGCACATATACCTCCACATGTAAATCTCCATTAAGAAAAGGATTTTCACATCAAACTGAGATATAGGCCACTAACTAACTGAAGCTATAGCAATGAGTGTGCATATCTTGATCTGGTAGACCTATTTTCATGTGATATGCTCAGGCATAAGGAGGCAAGGGAGCAAGATCCCATGTTTTAGTGCGCTAAAGGACCGTGAGTTTGTGCCATAGCATGCTGCTACTTAGGGTAATACTATGGTTGGGAAGTGGTGTTCTGCCTAACATGGCTATTGGGTTACTCCTCGTTGTCAAGTATGTGTATCTTGTGACTACAAAATGGTTTCACAATGTTTGACATTTTCTTACTCGTGAGATAAATTATGCAACATGGTCATACAAATCTGCACTTAGGGGTGGATATCGAGCCAGCTCGGTTCAGCTCGTTATCTTAACAAGCTAGAAATCTGACTTGGCTTGACTCATTTGCTAGCTCAAGCTGGCTCGATTAGCTCGCGAGCTAGCTTAGCATGAGCCTAAGGGACCTGGATCAAACGCAATGTGCGTCATGGAGTTCCTCAAAGGTGGAGGCTTCATGGTGCCCCCAACATCATTGCCCTGCTGTGCTCTAGACTGCCGAGGAGCTTGGCATCGAAACAGTGAGCAGCTGAGCTCGTGGCGCTCTCGGGCACGCGGAGCTTAAATCCTTGCCAAGATCTAGTGAGATCGCGATAGAATCCGTAGGCAATCTTGATTCATGGATCAGTGTGGACGGAGCTTGATGTTGTGACCGTGCCGCCGTGGGCTACTTCTCGAGATCTCACAAGGGAAGGTTGGGGGAGAGGGAAGGGAATGGGATGAGATGAGAGCACTGTCACCGCTTGCTTGTGTTTGTATTGCGTGCGTGACTGCACGACTCATGAGTGCGGATGGGGCCATGAGTTGGGTAGCTGGAGACTGTAACTAGGCTATGTGTTGGACTTATCAGCATTGGATTTGAGTTGCTATTGTGCTGGGCTGCCTAGATGGATGTTGGGCTGCAATGTACTGATTGCTCATGACTAGCCTGTTGTGTTCTGAACTATCACAGGCCTACTACTTTCTTGGCTCGTTTGGCTCATGAGTTAGCTTGTGAGCCAGCTTGAGTTGGCTCGTTACCATAACGAGCAAAAATGTTAGCTCGCTCATTAAAAAATCTAAACATGAAAACCGAGTCGAGCCGGTAATGAGCCAAGTAGAGCAAGCTAGCAAGTTCAGCCCTATTTAGACTTTCCCTACTTTACGACCTTGCAATTTTTACTATCCATATTATTTGAGGACATTTTGGCCAAAAGATAACTACCTTGAAATCCATGTTTTTTTCTGAAAAGTAGCAAATATTGTCATCTTTTTAAAGTCTTATTTACAATTGGACAATCTTGAATGTAAAATTGACTAGTTTGGAATGTATTAGCCCCCTTCTATTGCTACTGAATTTCCCATTATGTGGTTATTCACAATACTTGTGTCCATATCTTTGTTATTTTTGCACTTCTGTATGATATCTGTACTAACTTTTGTAGGAGTATCTGCTAACTGCTATCGAGGCTCTTATTTTTGTCCTTTGGAACCTTAATTAGCTCTTGAATCTGTTATTCTGTTGCCCTTTGCCATGCAGTGGTACACAATAGTTAAGTACTATAACAGTATACATTGTTATCATAGTCTTTAAACTGCACAGTCCCATTAAGTGACACATATTTTCTTCTTTCTAATTATGTACATTTGCAGTAATAGAAATTATGTACTGTCATCTCCCAGAGTAAAGTTTTAGTTTTGCTCCTGCAAACTTTAAACCCCATGTGCTGGGTAAACATAGCTCCCCTGTGTTGTTGTCACTCTTGATAAGTGGGTGAACCAGCAGCATGTCTTGCTTGTGCGGCAGAGTTTTGTGCTATCCAGGTTATCCAGTTTCCCTCTAGCTATGAGGTGGAAACTAATGGTGGGATGCCATAGGAAACTTCCTGGTTTGTAGAACATATTTTATATTTTGGCTGCATGCTTGTCAAATTGATCTTTTCTCTGGATGCTCTTCTATTTCAATAAAGTTTCATTGACTCTTCATTTAGTTACTGCCAGTGCCAGTTCTCATTTCCTTTTGTGGTAACTTTTTCTTCTTTGTTATATTTATTCAAGTTTCGATTTTGAGAAGCTTGAGGATTCGGCTGCAGCTCAATCTACTTATTATCATAGCTTGTTTGGAATGGTTAGGCTTAACTTTGTTTTATATAGTTTTCTCTTGCAGCTGTCTATACTGATTGGCTTGCTCTCAGTGTGACATGGTTTCTTGTGAAACTTCAGCCATCTAATGTATCTCAAATTGTTCAACTTTGTTAAACTATGTTGGGTTTGATGGAAATCTTTTCTTGGGAGAATGCTTGCATTGTAGGCCTAGACGATGAAGGCATCACTAGTAGCACGGTCGACCATGGTGTCTGCCCCAGATAGTTTCAGGAACTGGTAGATTAGCTTGGTGAAGACGAAGAGGACAAATAAGCTGGATTCAGACCATCCTTGCTAGATCCTGGCTACCCTCCCTAATCCTAGCCACCCGTGCTGTCATGGAGGTCGGCTCCTTGTGCCTTAGCTAGATCATCGTGGTGGCATTGTTGGATGGGAGAGACTGAGGGAGGAGACGACACACCGAGTGATGGAGCGGTGTTAAGAGGGAATGAGAAAGATGGAGAGAGAAACAACAACATCTAGAGGGTAAGGAAGAGGGATTTTCAAAGTTGAGGTTCTAGGGTTTGTTTGAAATAGGCCTTGGGCCTCCATTTTTAAAGTTGGGTCATATAAGGACAACCCTCTTAAAATCTCAATTTTAGACGTGATTGCTTATATGAGCCGTCTCTAAAAATAGGCTAAGTTATAAAGGAGCCATATAAGCAACCACCTCTAGAAATCTTCATTTTTAGAGGTGGGTACTTATATGGCTCGCAATGGATAATACCCTTATATCTAGACATGGTCATCCTTTCCCGATCACCTCTAGAAATCGATCTCTACAGGTAGCATGCGGCCATTGGGCTCTAGACTAATTTAGAGGCCAGTGGTCATAATAATGGTCACTTCATAAAATAAAATGAAGCATCTCCAAAAACATTTTTATAGTAGTGAGAGAGATGCGAAGTTTCATCTAAATTAAACTGTCTATTATATTAATACAACAAAATAAAAAAGAAGCCTCCACGTTCATCTAGAGGATTTAGAAATTACGAGATTAATTAGAAAATATTAAAAAAATGCACCGTTGGATTTTATGATAATCTAACGGTCTATGTTTAACCCTAGAGTCCATACCTAACACAATTAAATAAATAGATGGATTATATTTAATCGAAGAGTCCATACCTAACACAATTAAATAAAAGGAAAAATCAGAATAATAAATTAAAGATAAATAGAAATTTCTAACTTAAATAAGTATCGGTTTCCAAAGCGAGCCTGACACAGATTCTACACAGACCCAATATATAAATATATAAGCAAGGCAGGAAGAGTAATTTCTTATCATGCAACTCCACAGGAACATAAACGTGCAACATCGACAGGTCTTCTGATTTGCCACAACATCAGCTAGCCCTGTGCATGGGTCATCCAACCCACCCAATCCATCCGTCTCAACCCAATCCAAACCGCATAACTTTATGTATCCATGGATTGGGTTGGGTCTACAGGCCCACCCATCTAATCATCTCTAGACTTGGGTGGGTATGGTTCAATCCATTTAATCCATGGGTATATCCACGTACTGCGGATTGGGGAGGCGCCGCCGCGTCGGCTTCAGAAGACACCGAAGTGTCGCAGTCAGGCGTCGGCTTCGGGTGTCGCAGCCCACGAGATCCACCCGATCCAATCCAGACCACCCAACAAGCAAACGTGCTTTTGATCCATCAAATCCACCCATATTATTTTTTAGATAAACGAACAAAGTTCCCGCCTCTACCATCCACCAATGGTACACAGCCGAGAGTCGAGAATGCAAAGGAAGCTTTAGGCTTGCAAACCCAAAGGAAATAAACAAAAAACAGCATGAGCCCAGCTAGTGAGCACAACACGCAAAGGAAACTAGTCCTCAATACGATTATTAAATCTCCATCCAAACTTCGCAAAGACCGTCAGAATTAAAGTCTCCCAGGTTGTGCAGCCCACCTTGAAAAGTGGTTGGTCTTCCTCTCTATGTAGCATGGACCATTATCTGATCCAATATGTCGTCCTGAAAATTACCTATATATAAGTGTTAGATGTAGCCTTGTTGAATACCATATCATTTCTATTCAACCATAATACCCAACAAAGTGCGGCTGCCCCTAGAAGAATTTGGCTTTTGATTTTAGGACTGATCCATGAAGCCAAGAACAAAACAAATTAGCAAAGCTAGTAGGAGGTTGAATTCCAAAAGTGATATGCACAGTATTCCAAACAAAGCTTGCAAAGCGGCAATCGAAGAACAAACGTTGTATGGTTTCAGCTGAACTACATAGACAACACTTGACGCTTCCATGCCAGTTTCTCTTAACTAAATTATCTTTCATGAGAGTTACCCTTTTTTTAAATACCACAAAAAAATCTTAATTTTCAGTGGTACTTTTAATTTCAAGATAGGACTTTTCTCCAGGGGAGCGCCTTCACAGATGAAATAGTTATACATAGACCGTACCGTGAAAATGCCATTCTTGGTGAGGTTCCAATTGAACACATCCCTACTATCCGAAAGGCGAACATGTACCACTTTTGACACTAAGTTCAAGCAGGCATTTTGATTTTCAGACACCAGACCCTGCCTAAAAGACACATTAAGTAGGACTGCCCTTAGACTATCTCCAACAACAACACCCAAAATACAAGACACATTCAACGTTTAGGTAGCGCTACAGTCAAAGGGTTCAATACCCATTCGACATCCTCTCCAACAACAGGATCCAAAAGCGAATCCTTTCTACAAATGGGTTTTCAGGAGAGAGGATACTCATATTTGGGTTGTGCCTCTCAGACAACCCAAAATGGGTCTCCCATATAGGTACTCTGTTGGAGGCTGATTTTGGATCTCCTGCTACCCATTTTAGGTTTGGCTGCCCATATGGGTCACCTATTGGAGACGGTCACAGGACATTTGCCACCATGTCATCTTTCCGCCTGGCAATTCTATATAAATTAGGATAAGCCTCTCTAAGAGGTTCGTCTCCTAACCATACATCCTCCCAAAACCTCACCCGCTCCCCATTCTTTATCTTAAAAGTGCCACCAGCTAAAAAGTCTTCTTTGGCTTTCATAAGACCAGCCAAAAAATGTGAATCCCCAGGCCTATGCTGCACCTGAGTAAGGCATTTATTGGACAGATATTTCCTTCTTAGAAGGTTCTGCCAAATCCCGTCCTCATTGATTAACCTAAACAACCACTTGCTTAAGAGACATCTATTTTGTAAGTCTAGATTAAGTATTCCTAGCCCACCATAATCCCTTGGTGTACATAAAACACTCCACTTAGCCAGGCGGTATTTCTTTTTGTGTTCATCACACTGCCAGAAAAAAGCGGGAGCGATAGTAATCTAGTTTTTGAAAGACTCCTCTAGGGATTTCAAAAAACGATAGCATAAACATGGCTAAACTAGTTAGCACCGAATTAATAAGAATGAGTCGCCCACCAACAGAAAGTAATTTACCTTTCCAGCTACTAAGCTTTTTCTAGAACCTTTCCTCGATACAAGTCCAATCCTTATTGGATAATTTAACATGATTCATAGGAATACCAAGATATTTGAAAGGGAAGTCCCCTAACTGGCTTCCAAACAAATGAGCATATTCCAATTCACAGTCTTTAGCTGCGCCATAGCAAAAAAGCTCGCTCTTGTGGAAATTATTTTTTAAACCTGATAATTGTTAAAAGGCACTAAGTATAAGTTTGAGTTCCTTAGCTTGTATTAAGTCATGGTCTAAAAACAAGATGGTGTCGTCTGTATATTGTAGAATTGAAAGGCCATCATTGACCAAATGCGGAACAATTCCATTGATTTGTCTATTGGGCTTAGCCTGGAAAATCAAAGTTGCTAACATATCCGCCACCAAGTTAAAAAGAATAGGAGATAAGGGATCTCCTTGCCTCACCCCTTTCTTGGTTTGGAAGAAATGTCCCACATCATCATTTACTTTGATGTTGACACTACCTCTTCTCACAATTTGATCAATCCAGTGGCACCAAACCGATGAAAAGCCATTCATTCTTAAAGTTTGTTGCAAAAAGGACCATTTAACTTTGTCATAGGCTTTCTCAAAGTCTAGCTTTCAGATCACCCCATCTACCTTTTTCCTATGCATTTCATGAATGGTTTCGTGCAGAACGATCACTCCTTCTAAAATATTCCGGCCCCTTCATAAAAGCTGTTTGAGATGGTTGGATCACCTTTTGTGCCACTAGGGCCATTCGGTTTGTCAAAACCTTAGTGAAAATTTTAAAACTAACATTCAGCAAACAAATAGGTTGAAATTGTTGTATTTGTGTTGCTTGTTTTTCCTTAGGTAGCAATGTAATCATACCAAAGTTGAGACTGAAAAGTGGTAGAGTACCCTTGTGGAAACCAAAAAAGAGGGCCATAAGATTCTTTTTAATTACTTCCCAAAAGACTTGATAGAACTCGGCCAGGAACCCATCAGGGCCAGGAGCTTTATTGTGCTCCATTTGAAATATAGCCTCTTTAATTTCTTTCTCTAAAAAATCCGCCGTTAAGACTTCATTTTCGATTTGTGAGACCTGTGGAATGTCGTTCGTAGCAGACTCCACCAAAGAAAAATTACTCACAACTGGATTCCCAAAAAGACCTTTGTAATAATTAGTGATAAATTTCTTAAGATTTTCATCACCTTCAATTACACCTTCTTCTTTCTCCAAACGGAATATCCGTGTTTTTCGGTGTTTTCCATTGGCCACTAGGTGAAAGTATTTGGTGTTGCAGTCACCTGATAACAATCTAGTTGTCTTGGCCCTTTGGTACCATTTGACTTCCTCTTCCCGTAAGAGAAGAGCTAGCCTGTCCTTGTAATAATGTTTTAAGTCAATTTCCATGGAGTCTTCCGCTTTTTTATCAAGCGCCTCAGCTTTCCTAGTTAGCTCAGCCTTCTCTTTCTTATATTTGCCACTCATATTTTTAGCCCAGCCCCTTAGAAATTGTCTAAGCCTTTGTATCTTGCTTTGCCAGCGCTGTATAGGGGTGCCACCGCCCTGCTCTTTATGCTAGACCTCAGCGACCAAGTCCCTGAAATCTCCCCGCAACAACCACCCAAGTTCAAATTTGAACCCAGATTGCCTGTTACCATGGGTACCATTACCAGTGTCTAAGAGCAGTGGGGTATGGTCCGAAATCTCCCGCGTCAACGCCTGGACCGTTGCAAGTGGAAATTTGGATTCCCACTCTGTGCTCATTAAGATCCGGTCTAACGTTTCATAGGTTGGTGTTTGCCTGGAACTAGCCCAGGTATATTTCCTGTTGGAGAGTTGAAGTTCTCGTTGATCCAAGCTATCAATAATAGCATTGAACAGGAAAGGCCACCGTTCGTCATATCTATCGTTGTTCTTCTCCTGGGAGCTTCTGATGATATTAAAATCACCACCCACCAGAACAGGACTGGATTCTTTCGCACAAGTTTGGGCCAATTCAGTAAGGAAGGCCTCCCTTGTGCTCCACTTGTGCAGCACCATAGACTGCAATAAGCACCCAGTGAAAACCATCTGTCTTGTTTCTGACCCGAAACTTTACATAGAAATCTCCCTCATCGATATTACCAATATCAAACATCTCCAAATTTATTCCCAACAGAATGCCACCAGATCTGCCATGAGGCTCTCCTCCGCAAATATTGTCAAGGACAGCTTTAGAGTAATATTTCTTTCCGGTCTCAAGAAGAGCTATGAACAAGGTTTTTTTTTATCGGCCAAAATTCACGGAAATTTCCGAAATTTCCTTTCTATCCACAGGGTCCGATAAAATTTGACATCGGCTAAATTTTTTCCTTCTTTCCTGCTTCCACACAGACAACCCAAATTCAGTCGTGCGACAATCCCACACTATAATGTTTTATTCTTGTTTTTATCTGTGAACAAATGGTGTTTAATAGCTTAGGAATAGTTTCAAATCAAATTCTACGGAATTTTTTCAAAACAATTTGAATTTTTTTTGAATTTGGTCCGATATTTCCGATATATCTTGCTTATCCTATTTATCCATGACCTCCGATAAATTTTTATTTCCGATAATGAAAACCTTGGCTATGAAGTCTAGCTTCTGCTCTCCTGAAAAATCAGAAAGGAATCTGTGTTTAGTCAAGTCACTAAGACCTCTGCTATTCCAGAATATTCCTTTCATTGGGAAACTTTTTGTGTTCTTTAACCACCCACAAATTTTGGCTTCCTCTTTGGTCTAGACATTAATTGATGGAGATTTGTTTTTCTTAAAAACAGTCTTAAAATCACAACTTAGGTGATCGCTGTTGTCATCAACAAAATCTTCCAACAATTCCTCACATAAGTGGCCAAGATTAACGTCATCTAAATCCTCTTCAACAACATTAAAAAAATCAGGATTGGCCAAGACCTCCGTACTAGCCGGATCTGGTCTTGATCTAGCTAATTCGACCTCCTTTAGCAAATTAACTGAATCATTAATCAAGCTAGTATTATGACCCAAGTTAATTCCTAAATTTGAGAGACGCTTCGAGATATCAACGGAAGGGAACTGAATGAAAGAGGTCAGACATATGACCTGTACTGAAGTCCAGGTTTTTCCAGGCCGCCCTCTTCTTCGCTTTGTTCACAGAGTCGATGTCGATGTTCTTGGCGGGTGTTGTCGTCACCTCTTTGATAGCAGCTGCAGCTGTCATCGGAACTGGATGGATCTCGCCTTCGGTAGTTGTTGTCCGGTGAACGCCAAGACCGGCTGGTGCACTATGTGTACCCCCAGCTCCAACAGCCACCTGTGGGACCAAAGCAGCAGCAGGACTGTTCGGCTCGACATGCTCCGTTGTCCCCGCTGCAGCGACGTCCAGGTCCCGGACCACCTCCCCGCCAGGAGTGACATTCGCTACCACGCCAGCTGCTCCCGACAGTTTGCCTATAGCACCAACCAGGCCACACACCTTTTCCACGTTTGTGGCACTCTCCTGCACGCCTGTTAGCTCCCAACAGCGCTCCAGACTTGCCGCTGCTGCACAGGCTGGCACCAGTTCGGCAGTTCCATCCAACTCCTGCACGCCAACCAGCCCCCCAGCAGAGAAGTTCAGCTCACCTACAGCCAACGTATCAGCGGCAGTCACTGTAGGTGCTGGCAGTTTGTTTTAGCTTCACCTGCTTCCACTCCACTGGGTCTGAGAGAGGAGAGAGAAAAACAGCTTCTATAAACAGTATATGGACAGTGAATACGTCAAAGAAGCTGGAGCCGACAGAAACTATACCATACGGGGCCTAAGTCACCAGCCAGTGCTGCAGCTGGCATGAGGCCATTGGCTAGTGCCAGGCCAGCGGTTGTGCCATCAGCTGGGAGCGGACCAGAGGCCGGCCTTGCAGCAACCGGCTCTCCAGCGTCTCAATCTCCCCATTAGAATTTTGGAGCTCAAATCACATCCTCTACCAAGCCATCAACCATACCACCGTCATCCTCACCAAAAACTTTGTCAACACATTCCCCTATCAACATATTCACAGCCGAATCAATGGCTTGATCTGCCATGTCCATGATCTTATTTTCTAGAATTGGATTGTCCTCTGCGGAGGTATCTCCGAGAGCAGCACCATCACTGTTGTCCTCATCCATGGGATCATCCGGCTTTGCCATTTTATCATCTTTTTTCTCCTTCGCAATGTCACCCTCCTTTCCCTGTCCACCATCCTCACCATCACCGAAATCCAGCTCCACCTCGTCCCCATTTTCATCGAAGCCAATTTTCTCCATTGCTATGTCAAGCTCAAAATAGTGGTCTCCAATGATGACTTGCATCTTATATGAGACCAACTTTGGATCCAGGACTGCCACCAAGATACGCCCAAAGTCGTTTTTCCTAGTTGTAACCATGTCGGCCATTTGTGTTGATCCGAACAATGTTCCAACTGCCCACAAAATGAGGTATTCTCTCAGTGGCTTCCTGATTCCAGTAACCTGGAGCCAGATCTGCCATACCTGGAACTTTAACCGAACCCCCCGTGGCAACCCCATTTTCCATCACATCCGCACCACCATAAGCTATAGCTCGTTGCAACTCTGCCTTCGAAGGAAACTGGACTACAAAAGATTTATCAACATGGGCTACCGGATCCCACCATTTAATTGGCACAATTCTCTGAAGCTGCAGAACAAGCTCCTCTTTCGAGATCGCACCACCAACTACAGTCACTAGAGCATTCTTGGACTCTTTCTTCCGCGGCAACGGGGCGTGTGGAATATGATAGAAGCCCAGACCAGCCAACGAGTAACCCACTGCATGATCCACGGGCTTAGGAAGTTTCAGCACCGTGCAGCGATGGTTGACGTGGTCGTGTCCGTCGCAGGTATAACAATATACCTCAGTTGAGCAGTCTGTTGTTGAATGACCTTTTTGAGAGCAACGGCCACACACCTTGGGTTTACCTGGATGCTCCCCGGCGCCCGTGTTAACTACCTCAATCGCCTTGTGCTGATTTACATGAGTCTCCGTGTAGTGGCCGGCTGCACCTTGTGAGATGGGCGGCACCGTTCTCGCAGCTGTTGAATGTGTCGAAAGTGACCCTTCGCAGCGCCTTGCGAACCTGCCGCCGCAGCATAGGATGTCCTGCCGGCATCACGGCCCTGCCGCCTCCCTGTGCCGGGAACCCGCGTCCACGACGTGGACGAAAGGCCCGGCGAGGCCGTCCCCGGCCCGGCTCAGACCGGTGGCCGCGCCGTAGTCGCCGTAGCCGGGGTTGAAGTTCTGGTTGACCCCCTGGAAGGTGGTCTGCGCCTTCTTCATGTCGAGGGAGAGGGGCCCTGGGCCCGGGCAGCGCCGCCACCGGCCACCGTTTTCTGCTGGGGAGGACGATCTCCAGGGGGGGCGTGCGATTTGCACCATCGAACATGCCGTGCTGGAGCGCACGGCCTCCTTCGGCAGCAGCGCCTTGGCCGCCCACACCCGTTCCACCACCGCGCTGCGTCTGGCCGCCCGCACCTGGTACACCACCGCGTTGTCGCGACGACGGAAGAGTTCCGCGCGCGAAGGTCGTGATCCTTGGGAGCGATCTCGACGGAAGGGAGACTGCGTTCACCCTGGGCCGACTACCTCTGCACGAGACAGGAGAGCTCCAAGTGCAGTCGATAGATGGGCTGTATACCATGTCCGGCCCAGGACCAGCGGCAGATCCACGAGAAATTTTAGAGGGCAGAACAACACATACCTTCGACTGCTGCTTGATCTTAAGTCTCAGCACCATCTACACTATAAAACTTTGTCTAAACATTCATGAAGGCTCCATGGGATTCCACTGCTCTGGTATGGGTAGGGGGGCTTGAGCCCCCGCCTCACCGTTGGATCCGCCCCTGCCCAGGACGGCATGGTCCGTGGAGACGTGATCGGAAGGCCGGGTGTTTCGATTGAAATTTGAAGACGACGACAGCTGTGGCGATGCCTCAGCCTGGCGACCTTCACTACCCCAGATCTAGATATCATTGTCGGTTCAAAAACCTACTTCACTGCCGGATTTTGAACCGACAGTGATAGAGCTTGACATCACTGTCGGTCCTTAAAAACCGACACTGATCTAGAGGAAACAGTGTCGGTTCATGGCTCCACCCGGCAGTGTCCAGTTGAACAACACTGCCGGTTTGTAGTGCGAACCGACAGTGACTGTTGCTTCAAGAGTGTCGGTTCTTGGCTCAAGCCAGCAGTGTTGAGTAAGTCTACACTGTCGGTTCGTGGATCAAACCGACAGTGTTGTAGTAAATATCAGTGTCGGTTCATAGACCAAACCGGCAGTGTTTGTTGTAACCATCAGTGTCGGTTCATTGTAGCCGGTAGTGTTGAGCAAGCCAACACTGTCGGTTTGTTTCTAACCGGCAGTGATGGTTACGACAACACTGCCGGTTTGTTGCTAACCGGCGGTGATGGCCCGTTCGTAATTTATTGTTTTATAATTTATTTTAATTTATATTTTTTCGTGGAATCGGGTTTCGCTTTATATACGCTACGTAGACGACAGGTCCATCAATATTAAACATTACAAATGCTACGATTACAATTCAAATATTCTTATCCACATCTCGATCCCTCAAAATAAAAAAGAAATGTTCTTGAACTTCACACATGCTTCTTGGACATCTTACAATAATCTGGCGAGCCGCTCTGAGCCATACCAGTACTTGTACTTCACGGATTGGGCAATGGAAAATACTCCATCTTTTTCCAATATCTCGGCTAAGATGAATTTTGCCAGCACCGATTGTAGTGCGACGATCTCCATGTCTAGTAGCCTTCGTGCTTATATTTCTTGCGCTGTCGTTTAAAAAAGATGATATCGAAAGAGGAACAGTAAATCATTTTGTTGAATTATTAACAGACATAAATGAAATGAGGATTATACACACCAACTTATCGGCTTCTTCCGATTTCCCGCCGATGTAGCGAAGCATTGCCCACATTACATAAAACCCGCTTTCATTGTTTCCCGCCGGCTATGATAGGTACTTCCCCTCCATTTCGACAACCTTGAATGGGACCGGCTTCCCACCGATATGACTTCTTCGGACACTGAGCAACATTAAAAGGAGAAACATTAGAAAGCGGTATGTGTGATTAGAAAATAATATGTTATTAGGATCGCTTACTAATTCAGCACTGACACCTATGCATCCAGATGATAAAATGGTTTTTTCTTTGAGTCCCACACCTCGAGCAAATTTTTGGCAAGATTAACACAAATGAAGATGAAATGGTTGCTGCAATCACAAAATCCTAATTATCGAATAATCTTAACAAAAAAGAAGCATAAAATTAAAAGCCGAGAACACATACTCGCAGTTGTAGGCTAGAAGTATGTGGGTTTTCTTCTTCATCGTGAATTCGTCGAAAACAGCAATCAATCTCTATTTCAGGTCTTCCACATTACATTCATAGAGGCCTAGACATGTCCTCTCATTGACTCGAATGGGGTCCAAGAAGCCTATGTAATCCCATTTGCGTTTTAGAATGCAAAATTTTGCTATACACCTACATAAAATCATCGGAAGTGCTCAAAAGTTAATAATTTGTGTCTCGAGAGAGCAGTTAATTGTAATATCGTGCGTGTAGGGTACTTACATAGTCCACAGCGTCAACAGTTGAAACAAGCACTCCCACTCGACATCGAACTTCTCTTCTTCAGGATAATGAAAAACATGTGGCGAACGGATAATAACCTCAAAACCAAAGTCATCCGTCTCTGTTGCTTGAGCCATGTAATATTCATGTAACTGGCGCATATATGTTGTTAGATTTTTATACTCATGATTGGAAACCAAAATATTGCCCCTTACATACTTCATTGCTGGTGTTGCCGTCCCTTGTACATCATAATAGATGGTCGTGGACTCTTCCATGGTTAATCCTAGGTTGTCTTTGACGTACTTCTGTATGTTCCTTAAATCTTTATTGTGTATTTCTTTGTCTCTTGTTGTAGCATATTTATTCTGTGTTTGCCTTTTGAATTCGGACTTCAACATAAACAAAGGCAGTGAGGCACAGAGATTGAAGAAACTAACATAATCTTCCTTCAAGATGTGTGCTGTAAATTTTTCTTCCATCAAGGAGGAAACACTGCCACTGAACGGCCTTTTTCTTTTCTGTTGGTCCACTTTGGGAGTATTAGCGACCGAATCCAAGGACCTTTTCTACGACTGCGAGGATGTCCTTGATCTTGTTTTGGGCTGAGGTGGAGGAGGAGGAGGATGACGACGAGAATTATGTTTTCCCGGCGCTGATGAAGGAGGAGGAGGAGGAGGAGGAGGAGGAGGAGGAGGAGGAGTCTCTTTTCTCGGGGGTTGATGAAGATGGAGTCGGACGAGGAGGAATATAAGGAGACCTTTGTCTTCTCGGGGGTGATGGCTCCAGATGAGGAGGGCAGTGATCTCTGTTGGGAGATGGTGAGTTATCATCGCGGGTGGGCGAAGACTCGCAGTCGTCCTCATCATCAGAGGACAATTGGTGGTCAAGCTTAATAAAGCGCTTGCACCAGGCCATTGAGGGCCCTTGTTATGACCAAGTTTCAGCCTGTCTTTCGCTACGGGGTACTCAATGGGTAACTTGTTATACTTCTTATCAAGTATTCTGTCAATGGTGATGCAAGCGTACCCCAGTGGAATTGGGCGGCCATTAATTGTCTCATCTCCCATAGGCCAGGCCTGGCTGATCGCCACCTTGTCCATTGTCCATTCCTGATGGATGTACAACCTGACATTGATGGGTTCAGTGATATCGTCCACTGGATGAGGCACATTCGCCTCTTCTTCGTCGAGCGAGGTCGATCCGCAGCTGTTGCGACCCCTAAACTGTGGGCTAAAGATAGTAGCAGTATGATTTTGTGGTACTACTGACCCCTTGGACAGCAAAATTTGCTCGACTCGCGCTTCAATGGTCACCTCAATCCGTGCTTCCATTCTGTCTTCCATCTCTTTTAGTCTCCTCAAATACTCTACCTCCTGTTCCGCTCTACCCCTCGAGTGGCTCCGGTAAGTGTTAGATTCTTGGGGGAATGCTAGTTTCCAAGGAACAACACCGGTTCCTCTAGTGCGACTAGGGTGCTCATTGGTTCTGAGTGCTTTCTCCCTATTAGAAGTGCGAGTCCCTTGCCTCACCTCCTCAGTTACCTGGGAGATCCTCTGGATGAGTTCGCTCATGGGTTGATTTGAGGAGCTAAAGCTCCCGTCCTCGACGTGCCATACTTTCCTCCCCATACAGTATATTACCGATCTAGGCTTCCAATCAGCGGTCTCAACCTAAACGCCTTCCTTAGTAAGACGATCTATCTTTTGAAGTTCTGCTTCAAACTCTGGCATCTTTTTGGCGTAGCCACGAGAGCCGAGATGATGAGGATTCGTCACTTTCTGCGAATTCTCCTTATTCTTCCTCCTCAGTTCTAAGTACTCCTCGAATAACCTGTATTCCTTGAAATCCTACCAGAAGTCCTTCTGCTTGCTAAACTGTCCACCATCGAAATCTGGCACTTTATTTTGGAGGACAAAATTCTTGTACAATGTCCCCTTGAAATTCTTGAAGCATGTCCCCATGATTTCTTTTGCTTTTTTCTTGACTAACTCCCTATCATACTTGACTGGGAAAGTGAAATACTCTAGGATCTTGACATCCCATATGTAATCCTTCTTGCTTTCGGAAACCCTCCACTGGTCATCATCTTTTCCAATCCACTTCCTGTACTTAATTGGGATGAAGTCCCTAACAAGTAACCTGAGGATAGTCTTGTATTTGGTCAAAGCTATAGGCCGTGAGAGTGGATCCCCGAATTCATCGAACTCAGTAATGTGCCAGTGTGCATTCCTACCAATAGGAATCTTTGACACGCCTCGCTTGGATCTGGCCTTCCTGCTACCCGAACCCTCTGGCTCCTCGGCTGGCGGAGGCTCCTACTAGAGACACCAAGTTAGCTATGACCCTCTCAATTGATTAGCGCGTGTGGCTACATAGCTATGACCCTCTCATTTTGACCCAGATCGAGCAGGCCAGATGGGGTCCATGGCTGCTTGTTCCCAACGTCCTGATTGACACCGTCACCATTTGTCGAATCATGCGGCTCTCCCGTCCCAGCGATATCAGCTACTTCTTTTGCCGATCTGTTCTTCGGCGATGGGGTAACAGGCAACAATGAGTCATGGCTGTAACACGATCATGGTTAGTTTTGGCTGCGGACAACTACTAATAGCATATGTTCATATATATATATAATATGTTTAATGCAAAGTCTACTAATAAGTCCACATACAACAAAGTCAAATAATAGCATATGTTCACCTAGAACAAATTCATTGTTTGATTGACCACATACAACAAAGTCCACCTACTGTTCTACGAAACTAAGCCTACATCAACTTCTAAATAAGAAAAGCAATGACCATAGCATGTGACCAACATGCACTACATACCATGCCATGGTTGCCTATACATTTAAGTAAATTAGGCATGTGGTAAGTGATAATGGTAACTCACTGAACAAGAGTTATTATTCAAGTTATTTGGCCAAACTAAATCTATTTAATGTTCTTTATCCTTGACATGATAAAAAATTACCTCAATAATTGGACTATTTATTATTCGGAGATCAATGTGGTTTAGTAATCGAACTTGCTAGCATGCAGCATCATATGTCATTGGTTAATAGTTAGCAACAGGGGTGCTCATGTGAATTTCTCAAGTAAGCAAGCATACTTGACTTTGGACAGGCATGGACACCCTAGCCTGTAACAAACAAAACATTGAAGTAGGTTGCTAGGAATGCAAATAAAAGCATGTTACTCATCCTCCAAGCAATCCAGGTTATATTTCAAATGAAAATTTTGCAGGGCTGCAAAGTCTATTTTACTAAATCACATAATGCACATAAAATACTCACTTTGCAAACCACTGTAATAGAAACGTATTAAAGACTAGGAACATCAAAATAAAATAGAAAGATCCAAGCATAAACTAATGAGCAACCAATGCACACATCACATCCAATAGTAACTATGTGAATATGGGGAATGGTACAAGGAAGTTTTAGATATGGAAACTGTTTCCATACATCAAAAAGGGAGTTCTAGATCTTAAAGTAAAAGAACCTCAAAGTAATAAGGAACAAATCTCTACTAGTGACACTTAATTCGAATCTACACTACTCTTGTTCCTTGTTTACAAATTAGAACCATTGATTTTGCCTCAGTATTCACAAACTTCACATTAGCTATTGGGAAGACAACAACCGTGGGGCATTTCATCAAACACTTAGCGGGCAGTGAGCCACGCACTCACAGTGGGGGTGGGAAATGCAGCTGTCTGCGTGCTCCTGAAGGCCTCGGCGGTGCTTCGGCGTGGGGGCGGTGTACGGGCGTCGGCGTCGAAGAAGAGGAGCGTGGGGCTGGGAACGACGGCGCGGGGGGCGGTGGACGGGTGCTCCGGCGTGGGGCGGTGCACGGGCATCGGCGTCGAAGATGAGGAGCGTGGGGCTGGGAATGGCGATGCCGGGGGCGGTGGATGGGTCCTCCAGCGTGGGGCGGTGCACGGGCGTCGGCGTCGAAGAAGAGGAGCGTGGGGCTGGGAACGGTTGGCACTGGGTTGAATTTAATTTCAACCCGCGCCGAGCTTTTATACCAGACCTCATCACTGCCGGTTCTAAGTTTGAACCGACAGTGATGGGGGTACATCACTGCCGGTTGTAAGTATGAACCGACAGTGATGAAGAAACATCACTGCCAGTTGTAAGTCTAAACCGGTAGTGATTGCCATGTAGTGGTTACAGCATAAACATCACTGCCGATTGTAAGTCTAAACCGGCAGTGACTGCCATGTAGCAGTTACAGCATAAGTAAGTTATCTTTTCGACTTGTTTCGAATACCTCCTACTGGCTCAACGGTTAAGACCCCGCAACTTAGCCTCCGATACCCGTGTTCGAATCTCGAGGGCCCAATTTTTTGGTTTAATTTTATAATTTATTAAGCAGTCTAAAGGTCAAAAAGAAAAAATAAATAAACCTTGGCACACATCCTATACTAGCCCAGCGGTTAAGTCTCTGAACTCTGCAGCCCAAGGCCCGAGCTCAAATCCGAGGGCTGGCACAATTTTTTTAAATTTTTTATATACCACTGCCGGTTTTCAAAACAAACCGACAGTGATAACCAGCATCACTGTCGGTTTCTTCTCATCACTGCCGGTTTTTTGAAACCGACAGTGATGTTTATATATATTAAAAAAATTCTTTTTATATACTGAATAAATAGAAGCATATGTATTCCTATGTCGAAATGGCTTGAAATTTTTTTGGCAAGCTTGTACACCCAAATTAAGATCCTACACAGGATCTTATGTTTTTCTAATTATTTTTTATTTATTATATTTTTCTGTGTGCTAAATGAGACAAAAGAGAGTGAATTTCATCTTGGACCCAATATATTTTTTTCATCCACCTCCACAAAATTCTTATTCCTAGATCACATTAGAGCCTATGTAAAAGTTTGGCATCATTTTGGATCTTTTCGTGGGTAAACTCAGTTCAACCTATAATTAAACGGTGTCGTCGCGCGGAAATTCAATTAAACCTCAGAAAGTAGCAAACCATCTCCGAAAAATCCCAAATTTGGTGTTTCCTTCACACGTGGCACGTGCAAGCCTGAGATTAATTTTGAGACCAATATGACACCGGAATGCCTATGAACCACAGAAACCTTGATAACCTATGTGTATAGTCATGGTTCAATGAAAAGGCAAATGTACATCTATGAAGCATGTATACTCCGCCTATGTCGAAATGGCTTGAAATTTTTTTGGCAAGCATGTACACCCAAATTAAGACACCACACATGATCTTAGGGTTTTCTGATCATTTTTTATTTATTATATTTTTCTCTATGCCAAATGAGACAAAATAGGGTGAATTTCATCTTGGACCCAATAGATTTTTCATCCACCTCCACAAATTTCTTATCCCTAGGGCACATTAGAGCCCGTGTAAAAGTTTGGCACCATTCCAGATCTTTTCGTGGGTAGACTCAGTTCAACCTATAATTAAACGGTGTTGTCGCGCGGAAATTCAATTAAACCTCAGAAAGTAGCAAACTATCTCTGAAAAATCCCAAACTTGGTATTTCCTTCACACGTGGCACGTGCAAGCCTGAGAATAATTTTGAGACCAATACAACACCGGAATATATATTTCTAGTTGCCCAACAAATGTTACACGAATTGCATGCATGACAATAATTAAACACACAAAGCCATACATATTAAAATTAGAACCCAATTAAACTACGACCTTGAAAACCTAGCTAAATAAATATTAATTACTATTGGAATCACTGTCGGGATCGATCGGGCCACACACACTAACATGCCTCTGTAGCCATATATGGTAATTGATGTCATGGATTATGTATCCGCTTGTATCGATGAAGTCCAATGCCCATATGAGTGCACTCTCTCGTGCCTCACAATACCAAAAGAATGGTCGGCCATAGATGTAACCTACTGAACGACCACTGCCCCTATTAGTAATCCTTATGTAGTACTGGCGTCCTTCTATAGTGAGCTAGCCGAGGTTTTCATTGTAGAAGTCCCAATCGTACTCGAGTTGCTTCGTAGCTTGGTCTAGAACGGCCCACAAGCCACATGCAGCATAGGTAAGGTCCTGTAGCGCAATCTACATGCGGAGAAAAAGAAAAAATAGAGAATGTTATTACAATAACAAACAACAAATAACGACGACTCAGGTATAAGTGACCATTTTACCACATCCGCATGGTTGTAGCTCGCAAACCATTCGCTTGCTTGCAGGACGGGGATATCACCAGCATTCAAAGCAAGTGCCTTGAAGTGCGAGAAATCAGGCACATCATAGCAAATATGTCGAAGTGCCTCTAAACAGATGCGCACGGCACTTAATTGGGCACTTATCATGTCCGGGCTCTGTATTTCTATCCCGTGGATATGGTTCCGATGATTTGAACCCCTCACAGAGATGAAAAAACTGAGTTCACACGTCCATAGCCGACCACTTGCATTAGATGCCGTGTTCTCGACGATGTCCGAGATAAAGAACCAACTAAGTGTTGTTCACAACCAATCTATTAGGGATATAGTCTGCGACATATATGCATGCAACAATGATATTAAACTAATTACACTTATTTGTTAGCATCAAAAAACAAAAGATGTTGGAAAATATTTCATACAATAGCTAGAACAGGGAACCGTGGAATGGCCACATTAGGAGCGAATGACTCATCGCCAGGGCGGAAACCTGGTTCTTGTGGTGGGGGAGGTCCGTTGTTTATACCACCTGATCGATAAAATGCAAAAAAAATATGAACATAAAATATATGCAAAGAAACATGAATATAAATATAGATCAAATGAATATATTAGAGAAGACAATATATCAATACCATTGAAAAATACAGGAGCCATGACCAAATCACATAGAGAGAGTGGATGTCTTGAGAAGTAAGAGTGAAACGTGAGAAATGTGACTGAGAGAGTTCGTGGGTGGGTGGGATCGATGTATGTGGCCGGCAGTTTGTTTTATATAGGGGGGCATGTACATCA